>NW_004954038.1:0-1210 GCF_000317375.1 Microtus ochrogaster
CCCTCTCCAGTCTGAAGAGCAGTCCAAATCCCCTGCCCTGGGGGAAGTCCAAGGTCCTCCCCCCTCCATCAAAGTCAAAGAAGGTGAGCATCCAAACAGGCTAGGCTCCCACAAAGTCAGTTCATGCAGTAGGATCAAAACCCAGTGCCATTGTCCTTGGCTTCTCATCAGCCCTCATTGTCCACCGTATTCAGAGAGTCCGGGTTTATCCCATGCTTATTCAGTCACAGTCCAGCGGGCCTTGGTGAGCTCCCAATAGATCAGCCCCACTGTCACAGTGGGTGGGTGCACCCCTCGGGGTCCTGACTTCCTTGCTCATGTTCTCCCTCCTTCTGTTCCTCATTTGGACCTTGGGAGCTCAGTCCGGTGCTCCAATGTGGGTCTCTGTCTCTATCTTCGTCCATAGCCAGATGAAGGTTCATATCCAGGTGGATGACTATATGTTTTTCTTTGGGTTCACCTTCTTATTTAGCTTTTCTAGGATCACAAATTATAGGCTCAATGTCCTTTATTTATGGCTAGAAACCAATCATGAGTAAGTACATCCCATGTTCGTCTTTTTGGGTCTGGGTTACCTCACTCAGGATATTGTTTTCTCTTTCAATCCATTATGATCAAGTAGGCTTCATCCCAGGGATGCAGGACTGGTTCAACATACGAAAACCTATCAATTTAATCCATCATATAAATAAACTGAAAGAAAAAAAAACATGATCATTTCATTAGATGCTGAAAACGCATTTGACAAAATTCAGCATCCCTTTATGATAAAGGTCTTGGAGAGATTAGGGATACAGGGGTCATACCTAAATATAATAAAAGCTATTTACAGCAAGCCGACAGCTAACATCAAAGTAAATGGAGAGAAACTCAAAGCTATCCCACTAAAATCAGGAACATGACAAGGTTGTCCACTCTCACCATACCTCTTCAATATAGTTCTTGAAGTTTTAGCAATAGCAATAAAACAACATAAAGGGATCAAGGGGATTCGAATTGGAAAGGAAGAAGTTAAACTTTCGTTATTTGCAGATGATGTGATAGTGTACATAAGCGACCCCAAAAGCTCTACCAAAAAACTCCTACAGCTGATAAACACCTTTAATTGAAATCTATTTTTAATGATTAAATGTGAGTCTTCTTCATTTGTTATATAGTGTACATAAGCGACTCCAAAAGCTCTACCAAAGAACTCCTACAGCTGATAAAC
>NW_004954039.1:0-1209 GCF_000317375.1 Microtus ochrogaster
AGGTTAAGAGCACTGACTGCTCTTCCAGAGGTCCTGAGTTCAATTCCCAGCAACCACATGGTGGCTCACAGCCATCAATAATGAGATCTGGTGTCTCTTCTGGGCAGCAAGCATACAGACAGACAGAACATTGTATACATAATAAATAAATAAGTCTTTAAAAAAAAGAAAAATAAATAAATAAATAAATAAAATAAAGCCATCTTCTTCTCTTTTTTTAAAGATTTGTTTATTTTGTATACAGTGTTCTGTCTGCATGTGTGCCTGCAGGCCAGAAGAGAGCAGCAGAATTCATTACAGATGGTTGTGAGCCACCATGTGGTTGCTAGGAATTGAACTCAGGACCTCTGGAAGAACAATCAGTGCTCTTAACCTCTGAGCCATCTCTCCAGCCCCCCCCCTTTTTAATGAGCATTGGTGTTTTGCCTACATCTGCTTGTGTGAGGGTGTTGGATCCCTGGAACTGGAGTTACAGATGGTGTGAGGTGCCATGTGGGAACTGGGACTTGAACCCTGTTCTGGAAGAGCTGCCAGTGTCTGTAACCACTTAGCCATCCCTCTAGCCCCACAAAATTTAAAAAAAAAATTAAATAAATGAACGTCATTTTTTAAAATTTTAACTTTGAGGCAAGATATCACTAAGTTGCCCTAAGCTGACCTCCAGCTGACTAGCCATCATACAATTCTGCCTCCCCAGTTGATGGGATTGCAAGCGTGTACTATCATGCACATTTCATACTACATAATCTTACATTGTTTTATGTGTATGGGTGTTTTGCCTGCAAGTATGTGTGTGTGCCACAAATACACTCAGTACCTAAGGTGATCCAAGGATATTGAATCTCCTTGAACTGGAGTTACAGCTGTTTTTAAGACACCATGTAGGTGCTGAGATTGAACTCAGGTCCTCTTGAAGAGTAGTTAGTATTCTTACCCACCGAGGCATCTCTCCAGTCCCACGTACCCCATATTTAAATAAGAAACTATATAAACTACTTTATGCCATTGCCTGAATATAGTGAAATAAGAACAAGTAGTAACTATTCCTATATTCCTGGGTCATACCTTCTTGCTTTGTTTTTCGAGACAGGGTTTCTCTATGTAACAACCCTGCTATCCTAACTCACTTTGTAGACCAAACTGACCTCAAACTCAGAGATCCTCTTGCCTCTGCTTCCCAAATGCTGGGATTAAAGGTGTGTGCCACCA
>NW_004954040.1:0-1209 GCF_000317375.1 Microtus ochrogaster
AATATATATATATTATAAATGGACACTTTCCACAATTCTGTCTGGCAATTTGGGGTTAGCTGCCTTAGGTCAGGTTCACACTTCCTGCCTGTGTCAGGGTACTGAACACCCACTCTACTGTTTCCTTCCACACAGCCTGTGCCATAGCTGAGCAGGCCACACGGCTTTTGAGTCTTTAGTGCCTACTGCTGGGGCCTCCAGAGACAAGCTCTGCAGACTGTTGAAGCAGAGTATAGAGGAGCTGCTGCCCCACGGTCCACCGAACAGCGACCTGAGTTATAAATAAAGATACACTCGATGAGACTTACGTCGAATGACTTTCCAACTGTTACATAAGCTTCTCTCTTGGTTTATATCTCATCGAAGAAATTAAAGGTCTTCCTTATTCCTAATACATAAGTACAACAGATTTGGAACAAAGAATACAGTCAGGTTTGGCAAAACTGCCTTGTAAGAAAATGTATCATCGGCCAATCAAAACTTTCAGAGGCTTTAAAACTTACAAATCTCATTTCTATTAAAGAGGTGTTGAAAGGGGCTGGCATCCTCAGCCTGCCACAAGGACACTTTGAGATGGTTGGCTAGCTGCCGCCCTTGGCTTTGAATCCCATCGACTCATGTATGTTTTTTCTCAGTCCTGTCCCCACACCCTGTTCACCATCACGGCTGTTTCCTTTACAGCCTGGCCTTCCATCAGCCCATGTGGCTTAGATGAGCTGAATGATTCGGGCTCTTCCCAGGCGGGATTTCTCTCAGTGCTGATATGAAAACACAGTTCTGAGTACTCCCCAGGCCAAGCTGAACACAGTCATCCCGGGGCTCTTGCCGGACAAATCTTTCTGTCGTTTCCAAATACAATCATCTCGTTAAGCATCAGCCTCTCTCATCAGTGTTAGTGTCTTCCACTCACATAAACCACCCCTTACAGGAGCCTGCCACCCCACCACCTGGACTCAGACTCCAAAAGATTCTGATCCCAGAAGAGGACAGAAACCGAGAAGAAGGAAGAGAAGAGAGAAAAGGATGTCACAGCACATTATAAAATGATGTGGAACACAGCATCAGCAGCAGGCAGAGTATTAAATAAATCACTGAGAAAAATGGCCAGGCCAGACAAGGTAAGTTCCTTAAAGACTTCTCAACACACACTCTCTCTCTCTTCTCTCTCTCTCTCTCTCTCTCTCTCTCTCTCTCTCTCTCTCTCTCTCT
>NW_004954041.1:0-1209 GCF_000317375.1 Microtus ochrogaster
GCTGGCTGTCTTCTGGCTGAGAAACTACTGGGAAATATCTCAACAGTTCCTATGCAGTCAAAGGAATTCTTTTTTTTTTTTGTTTGTTTTTTTTTTTTTTTCGAGACAGGGTTTCTCTGTGGTTTTGGAGCCCTGTCCTGGAACTAGCTCTCTAGACCAGGCTGGTCTCGAACTCACAGAGATCCGCCTGCCTCTGCCTCCCGAGTGCTAGGATTAAAGGCGTGCGCCACCACCGCCCGGCTGTTTATGGTTTTTCAATATTTGGCTTCTGTATGTAGTAGCCCTTGGCTGTCCTGGAACTTGTTTAGTAGACCAAGCTGGCCTCGAACTCACAGAGATCCACCTGCCTCTGCCTCCCAAGGACTGGGATTAAAGGCGTGTGCCTCTAAAGCCAGGCTCCTTGTTACACTTTGTATGTGGAAGTCAGAGGACAAATTTTGGGAGTGTGTATTCACCACTTTTATGTATTCCTTTGATCAAACTTGGGCTGTCAGGCTTATATGACAAGTGCTTTACACATCAAGCACTTTTGCTGGCTCTTCATTTAAATTTTTCTCCCTTGTCAATAGGGAATTTAAAATGACATCATTTTCTCTTTTCTCATTTTTTTTTTTTACAGAGACCCTGTTTCAAAAAAAACCAAAACAAACAAAAAACAAAGGGGAACATGGATATCAATACCCTAATACACAGTGTTAGGTCCAAAGCAGCCTCCCAAAATAGCAGTGCTAGTAAAAATGTCTTAAATAGAAAGACTGTTGTTGTTACTGGGTAAACAGAAGTCTAAAGATTCTGTCCTCCAGGAACCTCCCTTAACCTACCCCTTCAGCAGGGGACTCTAGTTCCCAGTCAATCCAAACAGCCTGCATCAGCTCAAAGACTCCCACCCTGCTGACTGTCACAAAGCCCATTGCTTTTCCATCATTTTGCTACTCTCTGCGAATACATACGTTTGTACACACATGTGCTCGGTGCGCATATACATACACACACATACATGCATGTACACACATACAAAGTGAGAGTTAGTCTTGGCAGTTAGATCCCCAATAAACCATTTTTTCTACCAGTGGAATGGTCCAAGTTTGGTGGTTTCACTGTGTTCTTGCTTACATTTGACGATAAAACCTGGGAAAGACAATGCTGCTGCATCCCCAACCCCTACCTCTAATGAGAGAGAGAGAGAGAGAGAGAGAGAGAGAGAGAGAG
>NW_004954042.1:0-1209 GCF_000317375.1 Microtus ochrogaster
GGCGCACGCCTTTAATCCCAGCACTCGGGAGGCAGAGGCAGGCGGATCTCTGTGAGTTCGAGACCAGCCTGGTCTACAGAGCTAGTGCCAGGAAACCCTGTCTCGAAAAACCAAATAAATAAATAAATAAATAAAAATAAAAAAAAATGAAGACTGAGTTCCCCATGTAAATGCCAGACATGGCAGCCCGTACCTATAATCTCATCACTGGGGAGGGAGAGACAAGAGGATTCTTGAGGCTTGCTGGTCAGAACCAGAGAGATGGTTCGGCACTTAAGGACTTGCTGCTCTTCCAGAGGACCCAAGGTTGGGCAGCTCACAACCTCCTATAACTCCAGCTCCAGACAACCCCACTCACTCACTTGCACACACACACACACTAACTCACTTGCACATGTTCATACATGCACATGCTCACTTACATGCATACCCACTCACTTGCACACACTCACGTGCACTTACTTGCACACACTCACATGCACATGCTCACACATGTCCACACTCACCCACATGCACACTCACATGCACACATTCACTCATATGTACTCATACACTCACTCACATGCACTCAGTTGCACACACTCACACACCCACTCACTCACTTTCACATGCTCACACATGCACACACTCACATGCACACACTCACTTACACATGCACACGCTCACTCACATGCACTCACTCACACACTCTCACACACCCACTCATCACTTGCACATGCTCACTCACATGCACACACTCACACATACCCACTCACCCACATACATATTCACTTACTTGCACACACTCATGCACACAGTCACATGCATACACTCATCCACATGCACATACTCACATGCATACCCACTCACTTGCACACACACACCCACTCATTTGCATATGCTCACTCACATACATACACTCACTCACATGCACACACTCACTCATACATACCCACTCACCCACATGCATACTCGCTTACTTGCACACACTCATCCACATGCACACACTCACTCACATGCACACACTCACTCACACATACCCACTCACTCACCCACATGCATACTCGCTTACTTGCACACACTCATCCACATGCACACACTCACTCACATGCATACACTCACGCCTGGTGGTGGTGGCACACACCTTTAATCCCAGCACTTGGGAGGCAGAGGCAGGCGGATCTCTGTGAGTTTGAGACCAGCCTGGTCTACAGAGCTAGTTCCAGGACA
>NW_004954043.1:0-1209 GCF_000317375.1 Microtus ochrogaster
GCCTGTCCTGGAACTAGTTCTGTAGACCAGGCTGGTCTCGAACTCACAGAGATCCACCTGCCTCTGCCTCCCGAGTGCTGGGATTAAAGGCGTGCACCACCATCGCCCTATTAAAAACTTTTTTGTTGGGCAAGAGACACATGCCTTTCTTCCTAGCAATTAGGAGGCAGAGGCAGATGGAGCTCTGCAAGTTCAAGACCTTCCTGTTCTATAAAGTGAGTTCTTGGCTAGCCAGAACTACATACTGAGACCTTGTTTCAAAAAGAAAAATACAAACAACAAACCTTTTCTTAACAAAGTCTTCTTTGGCTTTACAAAAAAAAAAAAAAAAGAAAAAAATCCACTTCATTCACTTTGCATCTAAGAACACAAAAAGATCCAGAAAAAAGGAATGGGATGAGATAGTCAGTGTGAATGGAAATCAAGAGAGATTAGGAGTAGCCAACTACTGAGGGACAAAATGGCATTAGAAATCAAATGCAGTCAGGAGAGAAACCAACCTAATAATAGAGATGGCAATTCAAAAGGAGCAAACAACAGCTATGAATAATATATCATATCAAAGTATACAAACAAATAACAGTATAAAACAAGTATCAATAAAGCTAAATGAAGACAGAGTGTAATATAAAGTAGCTCAGGACTTTAACACCCATGCTCATCAATGGGAAAAGCAGTTAGACAGAAAATCAATGAAGAAACAAGAGTTAAATTACACACTTGGGGCTGGTGAGATCATTCATCAGGTAAAGGAATTTGACAAGCCAGCCTGGCAACCTGAGTTCAAACCCGAGGACCCACAACATGGGAGGAAAAAAACACAAAGTTCTCCTCTGACCTCCATATAAATGCCATGATGCACTCCTCCTTAACCCCCCCCCCCATGGTAATAATAAAAAATACAACCTCTAAAAATTAAATTTCCCCTTCACTAAATGGAGATAGTAAACATCTAAGGGACATCCCAAAGCAAGAAACAGTGATAAATATAATCTGAGCACTTGGAAGGCAGAGGCAAGAAGATTATGATCCCTATGCCATACAGACTAGCAATACTTTGTCTTTTTTTAAAATTTTTTTTTAATTTTTTATTTATTTATTTATTTATTTTTTTGGTTTTTCAAGACAGGGTTTCTCTGTGGCTTTGGTTCCTGTCCTGGAACTAGCTCTGTAGACCAGGCTGGTCTTGAACTCACAGAGATCCGCCTG
>NW_004954044.1:0-1209 GCF_000317375.1 Microtus ochrogaster
GGGAGAGGGAGCTTCTCTTTATTTAATTTACACTTCCACATTTACATGGCTTAATGTGGCCTGCATCAAAGGAAGACCTCCTAAGTTCTAGCCACAGGGGCTCTGTAGGCAAACACTAGCTAGCTCTGTGGACTGCCTCCACAACAGTGCTTTGCTGCTGGGATTGCCAAGAGGGACCTCTGGGAAACCCGAGGACTGTCAGCAGAATGCCTTGATCAAGCCAGCTATAGCTCCCAGGAGGCTAGTCAAGAAACCAGAGGATAGGCTTTGAGGGGCCTTTTAAATAAAGGGCCCAACACAGCAGGCAAGGGGTCAAGAGTCCGGTCATAACAGTGTGTACAGACATAGATGGTGCTTCTCTGCCATTCCCTGCCTTTTCTTTTTTTCTCACCTGCCCCTGCTCACCTTGCTGCTTCTCTAATCTGGTAGCCCTTGTCCCTCTTCCCTGACCACCCACTGCCTCTGTGTGGGCCTGCTAGAGGCCCATGCTGCTTTTGCTCACTGCTGGCTCTAGTTAGAAGCGTTTTCTCCTCCTTGTGTCCTTCTTTGGAGCCAAAAACCCAGACACTGATGAGCCCTACCTGAGTCTCAAGATCTCATCAATCCCACCTGTCAGCTGGACCTGTTTTCAAGTCCTTCCATGTCTCCAGCCCCTCTTCCTTCATGGCATTCTTTTTCATTGTTTTGTTTTTCTCCTTCCCCACAAAAACCGTATATTCTGTAAGGTCAAAACTTGGTCCTCTTTTTCATCTCTCCCTCTGCTGAATGCCCCTACAATGCTCAGGAGAGGTTAGCCTTGGCTCCACCCAGAGTTTAGAGAGTAGGTCCTTTGGAACTAAAGTGACCAGACCCAGATTTTGTTGAAGTCCAGATCAGATTTCCTGACTTAGAAACCTTAATGATGCCAGGAGCTTGAAGCGGGACAGTTGTTCCAGCCCTCTGGACATAACTGTGGGTTCTTCTGAAGGAGATTGCTGTTGTGTATCCTAAGTGGATTGCCTCTTCAAGGGAGCCCCTGTGGGTTCAGAGTACTAAGTAAACTTCAAGCCCTCTGTTGTGATTTGGGCTGCGGTGGGGCCCCTGCTCATTCTGCACAACTTTCTTCTGTTCCCCTCTCCTTCTCATTTCTCAACACCACATTCTCTATAGCTGCCGTGTGCTCAAGTCTTCAGATGTACCGCCGCTTCCTCTTCTGGGGTCATTGCCATG
>NW_004954045.1:0-1209 GCF_000317375.1 Microtus ochrogaster
CTTCATGCATTCGTGTACAGGGACATCTCTTGCTGGCAGCCAGATTTTGTAACCTAAGAGTAATCCTTTTGGTATTGATTTTAGAAACATTAAATTGTTTACAATGTTAAAGCTGGGTTTTGCCTTCTAGAGATACTAACCTTATACCTAACAGATAATGATCCTCTGATTCCCAAACGCTTCAGACATCTGAGAACATGGCGTTTAATAAAAAAATCCGTCTATGATAGAGACAGGACAGCCCCTGGCAGCACCCCCATCTCTTCCGAGGAAGGCGGATGCTGCAGAAGAGTTTTTACCTGGAGCTTGCTTTAAATGCAGCAAAGCAGCCATGGAGTGGAAAAACTGCCTTAGCCCAACTGCTGCCAAGACCCTGCCCAGACTGTTGACAAGCAGGACGCTGGGGAATTAATTGCTCCACTTTGGCAAGAAAAGGTAGGCTGGTCCCCACAAACTCCTACTCCACAGGAAAGTCTGTCAGATCTTCTGGGCCTGGCAACTGAAGACTAATACTGTCTTGTTTACCTCTGTCCCCAGCGAACACAGAGAAACCAGCCGTAGTTACCTGGGTAACCAGTAAGTTTTCACTTCTGCTTATGTGTAGTGATGAGCTGCAGGCAGGCCTGCTTTTGTCCTGCCCAGCTCCTGCAAGGCTAGCTTATGCCCTGAAATAACAACACACAAATTGTATACATTTAAACACTGCCTGGCCCATTATATCTAGCCTCTTCTTGGCTAACTCTCACATCTTAATTAACCCATTTTTAATAATCTTTGTAGCACCACGAGGTGGTGGCTTACTGGGAAAGATTCAGCATGTCTGACCCGGTGGCTGGCTCCATGGTGTCTGCCTTACTGCCCTTCTTCCCAGCATTCTCCACCTACCTAATTTTCTGTCCTATCAAAGGGCCGAGGCAGTTTCTTTATTAACCAATGAAAGTAACACATAGACAGATGACCCTCCTCCATCACTTATGCAGCTAAAATTTATCCTTCTCAGATCTGATGGTGTGTGATGACTAGGGTACTGATGGCTTTACCAGTTTATCTTCCCCCAATCACCCAAAGCTACAGCCACCTTGGTAGCTAGTTAGTTTATTAGTTAAGTTTCTTGTTAAAAATACAGACAGAGCTGGGTGGTGATGACACATGCCTTTAATCCCAGCACTCAGGGAGGCAGAGGCAGGCAGATCTCAGTGAGTTTGAAGC
>NW_004954046.1:0-1209 GCF_000317375.1 Microtus ochrogaster
TATTCAAGACTTGGTCCCTGCAGGGAGAGGGTGGTACTGGCAGGCTGTAGAGAGCTTTGTGGAATGGGGTCAAGTAAAAGCTTTTTTTTTTTTTTTCAAGACAGGGTTTCTCTGTGGCTTTGGAGCCTGTCCTGGAACTACCCTTGTAGACCAGGCTGGTCTCGAACTCACAGAGATCCGCCTGCCTCTGCCTCCCGAGTGCTGGGATTAAAGGCGTGCGCCACCACCGCCCAGCTATGTGTTGACTTTTAATAGTTTCATTACATGCTGTCTTGGTATGTCATTACATGCTTGCTTTGAATTTATCTTACTTAAAATTCATTTGGCCTCTTAAGAGTTCTCTATTTTTTTCTCAGCAAATTCAAATTAATGTCCACTGTCACTTGGTTTCATCTTTAAAAGTCCTTACTAGGACTGAAGATATAGCTTAGTGGTTATGAACATTTGCTTCTCTTGTAGAGGACACTTATTTTTTAGATTTATTTCATTTTTAATTATGTGCAGGGGCAATTAATATCCACATGAATACAGGTACCTGCACAGCCCAGAGGCAGCAGACTCTCCTAGAGTTAGTTACAAGCAGTTCTGAGCTCCCTGATGTGGGTGCTGGGAATCAAAATCAGGTCCTATGGAAGAGCAGCAAGCACTCTTAACTGCTGAGTTGAGAGTTAGCATATTTATTATATAGAGAGTTATTATATATATATCCAATCCAGTTACCATATTTCTTAAACAATATTAGGTTTACAGAATGAAATGAACAAAAATACAGAAGTCCCATAAACTTGTTATCACTGGATGCCAACTTCGCCTACTGTTGGCGTCTAGTGTTCGTGTGATGACATTTTCAAATTGATGAGCCAGTGTTGCTACATTATAATTAAGTAAAGTTCATGGTCTCCATTAGGGTTCATTCTGTATTCTACATGCTTTGAGTTTTAACAGCTTATTATCCTATCTGTCATCACGGTGTCATACTGAATAGTAATTTCACAGGCCTAAGTGTCTACTCTACTGTACCTGTTCCTCCCTCTCTCCCACTTCCAAATCCTGAGCAATCACTGAACTTTTTTGTCTCTAATGTTTCTGTTTCTTCTAGAAACATATGCTTAAAATTAGTTCAGATAGTCTTTTTATGCTAACTTCCTCCACTTACTGGGATATATTTAAGGTTCTTTTTTTTGTTTTGTTTTGTTTTTTTTTTTTTTT
>NW_004954047.1:0-1209 GCF_000317375.1 Microtus ochrogaster
TTTTCTAAATATATAGAGATATATTTCAGTTAGATAGGTATTCAGATCTTTCAGAGTCTACAGAATATGGCATTTAAAATGTTTAAGAATTTAGGACTTTCATGACAGTGAGACATATCTGTTCTTGGAGGCACAAATTACTTCAAGAAAAAGATAGGCAACGAAGAGGATCTTTTTGGGGTTGGAGAGTCATTTGGGCAAGAAACTACTCTTGCCTGCACTGCTTGATGAACTGGACGCACAGGACCCACAGAAAAATGACTGTTGTACTTGCCTAAATGTGAGATGGTCCTTTGGGGTTCCTGCTTCATGAAAGAGTCTGCCAGATATTCTGTAGGACACAGAAGAGACTGAAATTTCCTTTTTCATGGAAAAGTCTGCCAGATATTATGAGCCTGTAGGCTAAAGATGAATGCCCTAATGGTATAGAGGAACGTTGGGTGACTGTCTAGGAAGTAAGATGTCCATGTAATTTCCAGTTTGTGAAGTTTCTTACAGTGCACTTCCTGTTTACTTAGGTAATATTATATCCTTCTGGCGTCTTTGATGGAGTTGAAGAATTTAAAGTTATAGTTTTCCTTAGTTATGATAAAAGGTAAAGTAGATATAAATATTGTAACTATAATTCTTGCTTGATACATGTTTTGTTATGTGTAATTTTACTATGTTTAAGATAAAGCCTTCCTTTCATTTAATTAGAAAAGAGGAGGTGATGTGGGATTCCCCTCTGTATGCTGTGGATATCATTGGTTAAAAAAGGAACTGGTTTGAACCTATATCAGAGTTATAGAGGAACAGAGCTAGGTGGGGAAAACTAAACAGAATGCTGAGAGAATGGAGGGAGAGTCAGAGAGAAGCCATCTAGCCCCACTGGAGCCAGATGGAAATTTACCCAGTAAGCCAAATCCATGTGGCGATACACGGATTTATAGAAATGGGTTAAATTGGGATGTAAGCGTTAGCTAATAAGAAGCTCGAGCTAATGGGCCAAGCAGTGATTTAAATAATATAGTTTCTATGTGATTATTTTGGGGCTGAGCAGTTGGGATGAACAAGAAGCCTTCCTCATTACAAATCCCCTTCCTTGACAATTGTGAAATATCTCAAAAGACAAAATGAATGTTTTGCTGATTTTTTTTCTTTAATTTTATTTTAATATATTGAAACAAGAAAAGTAGAGGTTGGGATGAGACTGTAGGGTACAGAGAA
>NW_004954048.1:0-1209 GCF_000317375.1 Microtus ochrogaster
GGTAACCAGTCCTATAGGGATTCCAAGAAGCCAGAGAATAAAAAAGAATTTGGCTAGAAGCTTGCATAATAAAACCATCCAAGAAAAGTCCTCAAAGGCCATGTGAGCACCACTATTGAAGACGTGATGCCTAATCTACAATTTTTAGGTTATGCCCTACTGTTTGTAACCATATATATTAGTAGAGCATGTTATTGCCTCCATGTGGAATGATCAACTGGATATTTCCTTCTTGTTTTATTATAAGAGAAGTAAGTAGTTTTAACATCCTGAGGAAGCAAGGAGACAGCTTCACAAGCTCTGAAACAGGGGTTATAGAAACTCACACATTTACCTAATGGAGTGATACTGGGGAAGGCCTGATCTCCTGCCTCTGCCTTCTAAACATTTGCTATGTCTGCTGTTGTCTTGGCCTTCTGACCTCTGTGTTGTCAGAGCATTGACTCAGTCAGAAACAAACATACAAACAAATAAACAACAAAAACTTATAGTTGGAAATTCCTTCTCTACCTTTTTAGGATACACATTTTAAATCCTCTTGTCATGTTGATAGTCTTTCACAAATATCTGGCAATCCTGGGTCATCCTCTCCTAGGATCCATGTGAAGCATTCACCTCGCTTAAGTAATTTACAGTTAAAAAAATCAGAGTCTAATCTTGGGGATTGGTCTCTTATTTCAGGTCCCTGTCACTTTTTTATTCTGTTACTCAGGGCTTCAAAATTCCACTTTCTATTCTTTGGTTCATAAAAGGCTTGGGAACTCTCTCTCTCCTCGATGGATGGCGATTCTTATCTTGCACCGCTTCTCTTGTTTTCAAGAATGAAAAGTTCAAGAGCATATTGAAAGTAGAGGGCTCGGGCAATGGCAAAGTCATAGGGTTTGTTAGACCTCAGGTGATGGGGTCTACCTAATATCTATGCCTTGTTATCTTACAGTACCATCAGGACTTTCTGTTACAGACATCACCTTACAGCCATGCCCTTCTCTCTTCTGTCAAGATTTATAGGAACTGATAATCAGTGTACATTACATCCTGTTTACATTACCTGTCAAGCAGTGCATATGTGACCTACAGAACCTTGAACCAACACAGTTATGTGTGTATTTGCATCTTTAATTGAGTGGCCAAGAACAGGGGAAAGTGGAAGCTTACCAGTTCAGCCCTATTGAAGAGACTTCCTTCATCCCTGCCTTCAGAGTCTGATAT
>NW_004954049.1:0-1208 GCF_000317375.1 Microtus ochrogaster
GAGAACACTGTAAGGTACACTGAAAATGTTCCAGCAACATCTGATGGCTAAATTAGTGAGTGAACAGTTCATTAAATTAGCATCATTCATTGTAGTCATCATGTAGAAATATATATATATATATATATATATATATATATATATATATATATATATATCTGAATCTCATTTAAGAACCAGGCTTGGAAGTTGGGCAATTCAAGAATCAATGGGAACCATGAAAGGATTCCAAAAGTGATTAGAAAGTCTACTTTGAAAATCTTTATTAACATCAAAAACAGTGACTGCTCACCCAAATATTTAGCATGAGACATAATGCAAATAGAGCCTAATTCCACTCAGCCCTGAAAGGAAAGCCCTGCACCACAGGTTGCACTTGAGCCCCCTAAGTGTTCCAGAGTGCCAGCTGTCAGCATGTCTAAACCAGTTCAAACCTCTCAGTAGGGCTCTTTTAAAGGCAGTTTAGGTCTCAGGAGCCTGTGAATTAGGAATGCAGGGAGACTGCAAGGACAGAGAGCTCAGGGAACTTTACACACCGGGTACAGACCCATAGGGTGGTTTCACAGGCTCAGCTAATCCCCGAAAGGATTTCGATAACAGGTGCATGGTGTTGGAAATGACCTTGAGACTTTATGTGAAACTAGAGCAATGACCTTAAAGAATGACCTGCTAATGAAGAATCCTTTCCTCCCTATCCCAGGGCGCATCATACACAATTATCTATCAATACCTTTGTAAATCACAGACAGAGGGAATATTTTATGTAGCTTGACTGCCAAATCATTAGATATAACAACAAGCATCAAACTGTGAAAAGGAATCTATAAATAATCTTGCATGCAAAAATAGATAAAAAGAATATCTTTTTCCTATTCATAAGTCATATTCAATATGTTAACTGGCATATTCAAAAAACAGGACCACTTCTACATATGTGTTTATATATTTTTGTTCCATGGGTAGAGAGACAAAATTTCTCTGGTAATGGACTTTCACATTAAAAACATATACTCATCAATAATTTTTTTTCAGATGGAAACATCTGTGCTAGAAGACTAAGAAATAAAATTTTAGAAATAGGTTATTAATAAAAGAACCAAGTAAAAAATCTTAGATATAAAGGAAGTTTTTCACAAGTACAATGCTGTACGGTACATTCTGAGAAAAATCCTCAGGTATGCATAAAGGTTTTCATTTCTTTAAATATT
>NW_004954050.1:0-1208 GCF_000317375.1 Microtus ochrogaster
CAGAGTTTCTCTGTAGCTTTGGAGCCTGTCCTGGAACCAGCTCTTTTAAAAAAAAAATATATTTATCTATTTATTATGTATACAATATTCTTTCTGTGTGTATGCCTGAAGGCCAGAAGAGGGCTCCAGACCTCATTACAGATGGTTGTGAGCCACCATGTGGTTGCTGGGAATTGAACTCAGGACCTTTGGAAGAGCGGGCAATGCTCTTAACTGCTGAGCCATCTCTCCAGCCCATTTTTTTTTTTAATGGAACTAGCTCTTGTTGACCAGGTTGGTCTCGAACTCACAGAGATCTGCCTGCCAACCCTTTCCCACTACACTTCTTGTCTGCTGGGCGCTCTGGGTCCAATCTACTGTCATAAGACCCCGCAGGGAGTCTGCAAGAAGGCTGGTGACTTCATCTGTTCTGTGTTACTGTGTCTTATAATAGTAAAAAGGAAAATAAAGTACAAGGAAAATGAGGAAAAGAGAAGGTTAGAAAATGTGAGAATGAAAGCATTTTTTGTGGGGGAGAGAGAGATGGCTCCGTGCCAAGTGAGCTTGCTTTTGGTTCTCAGCACCCGCGTTGGGTGGCTCTCGGCCACTTGTAACTCTGGTTCTAGGGGATCTGACACCCTCATCTGGTCTTCAATGACACCCACACACATGTGCATATCCCCACACATACGTGTTCATAAATAAAAAGTAAAATGTTTAAAAGAGATATTTTTAATAAAGTTCTATATGGTAAGACTTTGTTCATACTTAAGATGACCGGATATAAAGATAAGGAAGGTTAAACAAGGTACAAAAGATGTTAAGTTATGTGAGAAATGTAAAAGATAAAATACTGATGATAAATGTATAATAATTAAAGGTAACTAAAAATATCGAAGGCCAAAGTTCAGTCAAACCTCTGTTTAAATTCATAAACTATCTAAGAGATAAGACTAGAGATGATATATTTAATAATTAAATGTCATTAAAAATATCTGAAGTCAAAGTTCAATCAAGCTTCTACTTAAACCAATAGGATTCTCTTAAATTATTGATCTATTCTTGGTAGCATTAACAAGTTCCAGGTTTTTTGTTTGTTTGTTGTTTGTTTTTCGAGACAGGCTTTTTCTGTAGCTTTGGAACCTGTCCTGGAACTAGATCTTTTTTTTTTTTTTTGGTTTTTCGAGACAGGGTTTCTTTGTGGTTTTGGAGCCTGTCCTGGAACTAGC
>NW_004954051.1:0-1208 GCF_000317375.1 Microtus ochrogaster
CCACCCAGCCTCTAAGGCTAACTGGTGTGGTTGCTGGGATTAAAGGCATGTGCCACCCAGCCTCTAAGGCTAAGCAGTGTGGGTGCTGGGATTAAAGGCATGTGCCACCCAGCCTCTAAGGCTAACCAGTGTGGTTGCTGGGATTAAAGGCACATGCCACCGCTGCCCAGCTTCAGACTTGACATTCTTATGCTTTCTCCACATTTGAACTTCCTTGATGACTTTTTTTTTTTGAGTCAGGGTCTCCCTACATAGCCCTGACAACCCTATAACCCACCCTCCAGACCAGGCTGGCCTCAAACTCACAGAGATCTGTCTGCCTCTGCCTGAGTGCTGGGATTAAAGTTGAGTGCCACCACAGCTGGCCCCTTGTTAGATTTTCATAGCACTTAGGGATTGAACTCAGGGCCAGTTAACTACCACTGAGTTACCAACCCATGACCTTCTAGCCACGACTAAGTTTTAATTTCATTATGCTGGTTCTTAAGACCTATGTTCTAGTAAGAAGTGGGCCCTTTGTTCCGTCCTGCCTGGCTAGTTTACACCCGAAATAATCACACAGAAACTCTGTTAATTATATTACTGCTTGGCCCATTAATTCTAGCCTCTTATTGGCTAACTCTCACATCTTGATTTAACCCATTTCTAATAATCTGTATGTCACCACGAGGTTGTGGCTTACCCGGAAAGATTTAGCATGTCTGACCTGGCATCTCCATGGTGGCTCTCCCTCTCTGACTCTCTTTCTTCCTCCCAGAATTTAGTTCTGTCTTCACTGCCTACCTAAGTTCTGCCCTATCAGGCCAAGCAATTTCTTTATTAATTAATCAATGAAAGCAACACACAAACAGAAGGACCTCCTACACCACTATGTGGCCATCTTCTTTTCTAAGCTTTGGATTTGATTAGAAAATAAACTTGTATTTAATATCAGGTTAGATAAAAATGTGAATAAAAATATGGGGCACTAAATATATGAATTGTAGAACCAAACACAAATCTATCTATCTATCTATCTATCTATCTATCTATCTATCTATCTATCTATCTATCTATCTACACCTTTTACTTTTGGATTACTTGGGGTTTTTTTTTGTTTTTTGTTTTTTTTTTTTTTATTTTCGAGATAGGGTGTCTCCGTAGCTTTTTTGGTTCCTGTCCTGGAACTAGCTCTTGTAGACCAGGCTGGCCTCGAACTCACAGTGATC
>NW_004954052.1:0-1207 GCF_000317375.1 Microtus ochrogaster
AGTCCCAGTCCAGCTGGCCTTGGTGAGCTCCCAATAGATCAGCCCCACTGTCTCAGTGGGTGGGTGCACCCCTCGTGGTCCTGACTTCCTTGCTTGTGTTCTCCCACCTTCTGATCCTCATTTGGACCTTGGGAGCTCAGTCCTGTGCTCCAATGTGGGTCTCTGTCTCTATCTCCATCCATCACCAGATGAAGGTTCTAAGGTAATATGCAAGATATTCATCAGTATGGCTATAAGATAGGGCCATTTCATGTTCCCCCACCTCAGCTGCCTAAAGAACTAACTGGGGATATCTACATGGACACCTGTGAGCCCCCCTAGATTCAAGTCTCTTGCCAACCCTATGATGGCTCCCTTAACTGGAATATGTACTTCCCTGCTCCCATATCCACCCTTCCTTTATCCCAATTATCCCATTCTCACTTTTCTCTCCCCATTAACCCTTACCCCCATCCCACCCCACCCACAAGTTCCCAGTTTTTGCCCAGCAATCTTGTCTCCTTCCAATATTCAGGAGGATAACTATATGTTTTTCTTTAGGTTCACCTTCTTATTTAGCTTCTCTAGGATCACAGATTATAGGCTCAATGTCCTTTATTTATGGCTAGAATCCACTTATAAGTAAGTACATACCATATTCATCTTTTTGGGTCTGGGTTACCTCACTAAGAATAGTGTTTTCTATTTCCATTCATTTGCATGGAAAATTCAAGATGTCATTGTTTTATACTGCTTAGTAGTAGTCTAATATGTATATATTCCACACTTTCTTCATCCATTCTTCCATTGAAGGTCATCTAGGTTGTTTCCAGGTTTTGGCTATTACAAATAATGCTGCTATGAACATAGTTTAATAAATGCTTTTGTAATATGATAGGGCATCTCTTGGGCAAATTCCCAAGAGTGGTATTGCTGGATCCGGGGGTAGGTTGATCCCCAATTTCCTGAGAAACCGCCACACTGATTTCCACAGTGATTGCACAAGTTTGCATTCACACCAGCAATGGATGAGTGTACCCCTTCTCTACAACCTCTCTAGCAAAGGCTATGATTGATGTTTTTGATTTTAGACATTCTGACAGGTGTAAGATGGTATCTCAAAGTTGTCTTGATTTGCATTTCCCTGATCTCAAAGGAGGTTGAGCATGACCTTAAGTGTCTTTTGGCCATTTGAATTTCTTCTGTTGAGAATTCTCTGTTCAGTTCA
>NW_004954053.1:0-1207 GCF_000317375.1 Microtus ochrogaster
GGCATCATGCCCATTAAGTGGCTCTTTCCACCTCATGGAAATCCCTCTGGAAAACCTTCCAGATATGGGTGTAGGTGATTTAAAATCCAGTTGACAGCAAAGAGTAACCATTTTCTCCCTCTCCCCAACTTTGTGTCTTTCCTTATAGAACTCATGGTATCTTACAAACCTAGGCAAGTAAACCTTATCAGGTTTTCATTATGAACTTTCATTAGCTATCTCTTCTGTCTAGAGATTTTGCATATGTTCAGTTATTTTTAGATGTGTAACAATATACAAATTATATGCTTATAGATAATTACATAAATGTTATGCATGACGTAAGATCATCACAAACTATTGGAATAATGTTTAAGATAAAGCAACACCTAAATTTTATTTGGTATTATTTTTGACATAAATTCTTTTTTATGTCTTTCAATACTAGTGATGACATTTTAGTGAGACAATGATTCTGACCTAAAAGCCTTCTCTCTGAGGACTAGTTTCCATAGCACTAGAAGATGTTACACAATTCGTCATGGGAGAAAAGTAATCAGTAGTCTTACCCAGTTGTGATACCTATGAACCACAGCAATGACCATCATGGCAAGATAGCCCCAAAGGTTCAATAGTAGCACTTACATCTCGGCAGCAAGCAACAGTTGTCTAAATGAACTTAAGGTCTACTTAACAGGAGGGAAACCATGCCCGGTACTAGAAAGATAGCCAATTACTCATTTCTGGTTAGGCCATGGGACTTAGAAGAGAGCTTACTATTGCCATATTCCCAAGCTAGTATTTTCGAACCCTTTCTACTATTTAATATTTACACTAAAAATCAATATCTCATTAGTGTTAGTCATTTCTGTTTCTTTTCCTTTCTTCCCACCTTAGAAAAAGGTTATATTTTTCAGTATGTGTGTGTGTGTGTGTACATGCAAGTGCAGGTTACCAAGGAGGTCAGAGATGTCAGATCTCCAAGCGGCTGTGTGCCGTCCAGTGTGGATACATGCTCTGAATTGGTGAGTCATCACTCCAGCCTTTTCTTTTTCCTTCTTTCTTTCTTTCTTTCTTTCTTTCTTTCTTTCTTTCTTTCTTTCCTTCCTTCCTTCCTTCCTTCCTTCCTTCCTTCCTTCCTCCCTCCCTCCCTCCCTCCCCTCCTCTTCCTCTTCCTCCTCCTCCTCCTCTTCTTCTTTTTCTTCTTCCGTGCTGGGGATTGAAACCA
>NW_004954054.1:0-1207 GCF_000317375.1 Microtus ochrogaster
ACTAAGCCAGAGAAGGACTTTCCTTCAATGGTTAATTGCAGTACTGGTCTGTCATCTAGGGCTAGGGATAAGCAAGCTAGATCGACCCCTGTGGAGCCTAAGCCTTCCTCTCCTCTAATCTTTTCCCTGAAGGGTAACATCTCATGAGATGAGGGCAGAAGCAAAAGCTGTTTTCTTTAGAGTTTTCTAACAGAAGGTCTTATTATATATATATACTTCTTTCTTTTCTATTTGTGTGCCTTTTGTTTAATTTCTTCTTTAATTGCTTTGGCTACCACTCTTTATTATGGATAAAGAGTGGGTGTAGTAGGAGACTGCTCATTCATTTCCTAGATGCCCACCTGAATAATAACCCAGAAACTATATTAATTACAGCACTGCTTGGCCAATAGCTTATGTATATTTCTAGTTAACTCTTACATCTTAGATTAACCCATTTCTATTAATCTATGAATCACCATGAAACTGTGGCCTACCAGTAAGGTTCTGGCTGGAGGCTGGCAGCTTTCTCCTTTGGCAGCTAGATGGTATTTCCCTGACTCCATGTACTTCTCTGTATATCTCTGTTCAGATTTTCTACCTGGCATTCCTCTACTAAGCCATTGGCCAAAACAGCTTCTTTAATAACCAGTGGCAATAAAACATATTCATAGCATACAGAGGGGAAGCCCAAATCATCTCCCCTTTTCTGTCTAAATAAAAAGAAAGGTTTTAACTTTAACATAGCAAAATTACATATAACAAAACAGGTATTAAGCAAGAATTACAGTTAACAGTATTTATAGCTACTTTATCCTTTATCATAACTAAGGATAACTACAATTATAACTATCTGTTTTCAACTCTTCAAAGACCCCAGAGGGATATAATATTACCTAAATAAACAGGAAGTGCACTGTAAGCAACTTCCAAAGTTGTAGAATTGACAGAGACTTCTTACTGCCTGGACAGTCAACCAGATTTCTTTTGTAAGATTGGGGCATTCATCTTCAGGCCCATGGTATCAGGCAGACTGATTTTCCATGAAGCAGGAAATTTGAAAGGCTGTCCCACCTATATTGGCACTGGGTCAGTAACTTTCTTCTGTGTCCTGCAGAATGTCTGGCAGACTCTTTCATAAAACAGGAACCCTGAAGGACTGCCTCACCTCTTTTGGCAAGTTCAGCAATCGTTTTTTCTGTGGGTCCTGAAAGTCTAGATCATACAT
>NW_004954055.1:0-1207 GCF_000317375.1 Microtus ochrogaster
CTGTGCTGTCTATCGACCAAAGTGCTCACAGATGCTCAGATTCAAGAGGGGGCCACAGAGACCCCCAACTTTTTTTTTTTTGAGACAGGATCTCACTCTGCAGCTCTTGGATGGCCTTGAACTCACAGAGATCCACCTCTCTGCCTCCCAAGTGCTGGGACTAAAGGTGTGCACCACTGTCCCCAGCTCTTTCTTATTCTTGAAACAGTCGTACTGCAACCTGTGGCCTTCCTGCCTCTGTCTCAATGCTGGGATTTACAGGCCTGTGCCACCACAGCCAGTGTGGTTCTGTTCCTAAGACACCCCCTCTTTGCTACAGAGAACATCCTTTCTGTAGCCAGGCATGGTGTCTAGCACTCAGGAAGTAGAAGTGATGGGGTGGTTCCAGTTCCTAGCTAGCCTGGGCTACACAGAAAGGTTTAGACAAGCCAGGTCTCAAGTGAGACTCTGTCTCAAACTACACACACACAGAGGGGGAAAAGAGCTACACAGTACAACCTCACATAAACAAAAAGCAACCAATATTTCATTTTTTCCTCAATTTTTCTTTTAGTTTACATGTGTGTGTGAGAGAGAGACTGGCCTCTATCCCAGAAGTTTATACATGCTAGGTAAGAATTCTACCCTTGAACTACCTCCTCAGGTCCAAGAATTTTATTTTCTTTTTTTCTTTCTTTTCTTCCTTTCTTTACTTTTTTTTATTTTAAGAAAAGTAAGCTGTTATTTCAAATTAAGCTGGCTGAGTTGGTTGTTTCAATGATTACTCTTCAAAGAAATCCTCCGTTGAGCAAACTACAAAAACTTAAGTCATCTTTTTATTTGTTTGTTATTGGTTGTTGTTTGCTCGTTTTGCAGACAGGGTCTCACTACACAGCCCCAGCTGGTGTGGAACTTTTTGTGTAGACCAGGCTGGACTCAAACTTACAGAGATCCATCTGTCTTCTCTCCCTCCCAAATGCTGGGATTAAAGGTTGCCACGCCGTTTTTATTATTTATTTAATTTTGCTTGTATGTATGTGTGCTATGTGATGTCTTTCTGTATACTGTGAATATGTGTTGCTCTCATTGGTTGATAAAGAAAGCTGCTTTGGCCTATGGCGAGGCAGGATACAGTGAGGTGGGAAATCCAAGCAGAGATACAGGAGAAGGGTGGAGTCTGGGAGATGCCAGCCAGCCACCAAGGAAGCAAGACATGTAGAAAACGAGG
>NW_004954056.1:0-1207 GCF_000317375.1 Microtus ochrogaster
TTGGTCCTGGCCATTGCAATTATATTGCATTTCTGATAAAGGATCTAATTGCTCTCAATGAAATTGTCATAGTCTCAGATGTGACCTCTCAGGTGACCTTGGCCCAGAAAGTCAGCACGGGCACTTATAATTATAAAATTTGTAATTTGTGCCCTGACAATGCTGGAGCATGAATGGGCAGCCCATATATAGCCGTTCTGTTGAACTTGTCCATGTTGGGTTTCATAGTCTAAGCTGATGAGGATGACTGACCAGCTCTCTTCCTCAACCAGGTTTTTTTTGTCAAACTCTCAATATACATTATATATCATATATCAAAAATATATTGAAGCAATAATAATTAGCAAAAAAAAAGGGAGACTGTGAATCTGAAGGGGAGCAGGGAGGAGCATATGGAAGGGTTTGGAGGGAAGGGTAAAATGTTATATTTATAATCTCAAAAATTAAAAAACAAACGTAGATTCTATTCATAGTCTCATTTTAACTATTTTAGTGTTAAATTTATTAAAGAGATAAAGGCTTTATTAATTTATGCACATTTTTCCAATGTTTTAGTTAAATGTCAAGATATAGTCACATAGCTGTTTTTATAAAACTAATGAATAATTGAAAAATCACATTGTTTGGAGGAAAGTAAAAGGGAGTAAGATGGAAATAGATGGATTTGGGGTTTGGGCAATGGTGTACTGTTAAAAGCACTGGTTGGTCTTACAGAGGACCAAGGTTCAATACCCAACACCCACGGAGGCTCACAGCCATCTACAAATGCAGTTCCCAGGCATCTGAACCCTCTCCTGTCCTCCAAGGGGACTACATGTATGTGCTATACAGCTGTACATGTGGGCAAAATACCCCATACACAAATCATAACAATAAAAATAAAGTTTTTAAAAGGAAATGTATGTGTTTGCTTTTAGTTTTGTTTCCCATAGCCAAGAGGATAACTATGAGTTTTTCCTTTGGTTCACCTTCTTACTTAGCTTCTTTAGGATCACCATTGTAGACTCCGTGACCCTTATTTATGGCTAGAAACCAATTATGAGTGAGTACATCCCTATCGGGAGCTCACCAAGGCCAGCTGGACTGGGACGGAAAAAGCATGGGATAAAACCGGACTCTCTGAACATGGCAAACAATGAGGACTGATGAGAAGCTAAGGACAATGGCACGGGGTTTTGATCCTACTTAATGTGCTGGCTTTGTGGGA
>NW_004954057.1:0-1207 GCF_000317375.1 Microtus ochrogaster
CCTAGATGTAACACTAATCCAACCTGTAGCCCTAACACTAACACTAACCCTAACCCTGACCCTTGCTATAGCTCTAAAGGTAAAAATAACACAAACCATAACTTAACTTTAACACTAACCCTAACCTTAGCAATAACTCCAAACTTAGATCTAGCCTTAATCATAACCCTTGCCCTACCCATAACCCTAACAATAGGTCTAAGACAAACTATAGCCATAACAATAATAAAAGCCCTAGACCTAACCCTAACCCTAAGCCTAAACTTAATCTTAACCCTAATGCTAACCTTACACCTAATCCTCACACTAGCCCTAGCTCTAACCCTAACCCAAGATGTAACACTAATACAAGCAGTAGCCCTAAGCCTAACAATAAGCCTAACACTAACCGAAACCCTAAACCGAAACCCTAACCCTAAACATAATCCTAAACTTAGCAATAACTCTAACCTTAGATCTAGTCCTAAACCTAACCCTAAACCCAACCCCAACCCCAACCCCAACCCTAACACTAACACTAACACTAACACTAAACCCTAACCTTCACCTTAACACTAACAATAAACAAAACCCTATACTCTAACCCTAGCCTTAATCCTAACATGAAAATATACCTAATAATAATCCTAACACTAACCTTAAATATAAACCCTATCCTAATCATAACCCTAAAAATAATCCAAAACCTAAACCCTAACCCTAAACCTAACTGTAATCTTAAACCTAATGTGCAGGGAGCCGAACAAGATCGCCATTATAAGAGGGCACCACATGCTGTCTTGTTGGTTATAAAGAACTCCATATTTGGCTATGCCTTTGAGAGCTGCCTGTCCCCGGCTTCCCACATGTGCAATAGATGAGGGTCCTTTAGGCCTATCTCGATACAGTCTGGCGTCAGCTGATGGTGGCAGCCAATCACAGGCCAACCCATGTGCCAATTCCCTACATAAGCAGCTGCCTTAGCACTCTCGGGCCCCTTGGCTTCACGTTATCTCTCAACCAAGTGCACTCCAGTAAAGCGTTATCTGAGAAGAATCTTCTTGTCATGGTCGTTCTTTCTCGCTGATCGAGGAGTTCGCCACACTAATGCTATCCCTAACCCTACCCTAGCCCTAAACCTAATCCTCACATTAGGCCTAGCTCTAACCCTAAACCTAGATGTAACACTAATCCAAGCCGTGGCCCTAACACTAACACTAACCCTAAA
>NW_004954058.1:0-1207 GCF_000317375.1 Microtus ochrogaster
GGGGCAACATGAAGAGAAAGCCAAAGGCGTAGACACCTGTGGAAACAGAAAACATGCATGAAAAAGAACCAAACATCCATTCTGCTTCCAAAAGAGCTCAGTTGGCTTTGTCACAGTGCAGCTTCCTGGATAATAAACTCACCAAGAGTCAAGGACAAATCATAAAAGCTGACTGCTGTTAACTTTTGTCTACAAGAATTAAGCAAGAGCTGGACACTATCATAGGGACATTTGGAAACATGCCAACATTAAGCCTGGGACTCAGACCTTGAAGCATGGCTATCCAGAGCTACCTGCTTATAGGCAGCCTGCCTGACCTCACTGCTGTTCACTGGTACACCCCAAAGCACAAGAATCCAATGCTCTGACACTTAACCATGGGACATACACACAGTTTACAGACGCCATGGGCTGTGAACCACACACAGGGCAGCAGGGCATTGACCAGCCTCCCACCGTGTCCACAAAACTTAGCTTGCCATATTCAGGCTCTGGTGATCTGAGAAATTCTATGGAATGAGATGTCAGAGGAGATCTGAATGCTAGTGTTGCCTATTTGTAGGGAGGAAACAGACTAGCCACTGGAGGATCAAAGCTCAGGAACAGGCTTGCTCAGTGCTTAGGCCCCACAGTGCTGGGCTCTGTATGAGTGTTAAAGGTAAGGAACCAACCAGCTTTTCACCTTAGAAACAACCTGTCCCACCAAGTGATGGAGAGGAACTTACTACAAACACCATCACCAAGGAGGAGACACATGGACTCACCATTCACAAAGCTGTTGATGAGCCAGGAGTACCAGCTGAAACAGAGGTAAAGAAGTTGTGACCCGAGGCCAAGGACATGCTGCTGAGTGTTAAAATGAAAAAATTACCCTCCAGAAAAATGATTTTGACACCCAAGCACTCAGGGTCTCTGGGATGTAGGCAGGCTCATGTGGAGAGACACCACTGAATGCACAGATTTCATTCCCAGGACTTCCAGGGAGTCAAAGCAGCATCGTGTTGTTAGCTTCTCTTTCAAACTCTGTCCAATCTCTGTATTCCAGGTTGGTGCCACGGCAGGGAAAAGCCTGCACTTCCCGGGTTGAAGCATGCCATGTGTACTGTGTGGTCACGCCCAGAGGAGATGAAGACCTACATCTGAGAAGGGTCCCTAGTTCCTGGCAGCTCCTGTGGGAGCCAGTCTACCAGGTCATGTGCTGTGCTCA
>NW_004954059.1:0-1206 GCF_000317375.1 Microtus ochrogaster
CCAGAAGAGGGCACCAGACCTCATTACAGATGGTTGTGAGCCACCATGTGGTTGCTGGGAATTGAACTCAGGACCTTTGGAAAAGCAGGCAATGCTCTTAACCTCTGAGCCATCTCTCCAGCCCTTGATATTATATTTTGAAAACATTGTATAATCTGTGGTCATGAAGATTTACACCTGCTTTTTTTTCTAGAGCCTTTAATGAAATGTTTTTAAAGTAATGGTATGAGTTAAGCTACTCAACGTTACTCCTTTACATGTTGGTAACTTTTTGACTCAGTTATAGTATTAAAAAGACTTGTTACTAGCTGTGTGTGGTAGCTCATGCTTATAATCCTAGCACTTGCTAAAATAAGTCAGGATGATGACTGAGTGTTTGGAGGCGGCCTGGGCAAAAGAGTGACTCTGTTCCCTTAGAAAAAGTATTCTTTTTTTTTTTTAATTTTTTTTATTTTTTATTGTGTGGTCTTGTTGACACGTGTTTAAAAAACAAACTAGCAGCAAATATGTAAGGGTGACATCAGGTGTCTTCAGTCACTTTCCACCTTATTTTTTGAGCTAGGATGTCTCAGTGAACTTGGAGCTCAGCAGTTTAGCTAGGCTGGTCAGCCTCAGGAATATTTCTTCCCCATTTTCTCCACTTCTAGAGTCCATCTCGGAAGGAGAAGCTATTCATATCATAGTTCTTAGAACAGTAGTTTGCCAGTTGCTTCATCTTTGAAATTAGAATGTGAATGTTTAAAGTTTGTACTTTTCCAAGATGATTTGGACTTCTATGAATCTTCTGTATTTCATATTAGATTTGTTAATTTCTTCAGTGTCCTCCATTAGAATCTTGATAGAGAATGTGCTGAAAGCTATAGGCTACTTCAGGCAGTGTTGCTGTTCTGGCTTCCAGTCTATCAATATGGAATGACATCTAAGTTGTACTTTCATTTCTTTCAAGATTGTTTTGTAATTTTCAGTTTATAAGTCTCATACATTTGCAAATGTATCCACAACTTAATTTTGACATTCATTTATTGATCTATTTATGTGTATATGCATGTACATTTTAGAAGTTATAGAACAATTTGTGGGAGTTGATTTTCTCCTACTTTATGTGGGTTCTAGGGTTTAACTCAGGTCATCAGTAGCCACATCCAAGTACCCACATCCACTGAGCCATGCTGACCCTAAATACTTTATTTATTTATTTATTTATTT
>NW_004954060.1:0-1206 GCF_000317375.1 Microtus ochrogaster
GCGCAACTTCCCGCCTCCTCCCTCAGGTTCTCAGTTCGGTCCGCCGCCTGCTCTATAAAAGCCGGTGCTCGGCTGCCGTCCCAGTGTTTCAAGCTCTCAGCTCTCGAGTATCCAAGCATGTCTGGTCGCGGCAAGGGCGGGAAAGGCCTGGGCAAAGGCGGCGCCAAGCGCCACCGCAAGGTCCTGCGCGACAACATCCAGGGCATCACCAAGCCCGCCATCCGCCGCCTGGCCCGGCGCGGAGGAGTCAAGCGCATCTCCGGCCTCATCTACGAGGAGACCCGCGGGGTGCTGAAGGTGTTCCTGGAGAACGTGATCCGCGACGCGGTCACCTACACGGAGCACGCCAAGCGTAAGACCGTCACGGCCATGGACGTGGTCTACGCGCTCAAGCGCCAGGGCCGCACCCTCTATGGCTTCGGTGGTTAAGCTCTTATTTCATGCTCAGCTTTCTAAAGGCCCTTATCAGGGCCACCCACTCGATCCTTTTAAAGAGTTGTAACATTGTCCATATTTATGGCGAGAGGTTCAGTCCTTAATTTGCATAGCTCCTTGTAGGGGCCTTTTCCTTTTTTCTTTTCCATTTGAATTGAAATGACCAATTGTAAACAATCATTACCCTCTAATCCTTATTGAAAGTGAATGTTCAACCACACGAACTCTGCGTCACAACAATTAAAAATGTAAGTGTAGGCAGGGCAATGGTGGCGCACTCCTTTAATCCCAGCAATGTGGAGGCTGAGGCAGGCGGATCTCTGAGTTCGAGACCAACCTGGACTACAGAGCTGCTTCCTGGACAGGCTCCAAAGCCACAGAAGAAACCCTGTCTCAAAAAACCAAAAATAAAAAAAAAAATTAAAAAATTGCAAGTGTCCCACTAAGCTGCCCAATTTTACGCAACTTGGATAAAATTTTGAGTGCAAAATATTAGCTTTCTGGAGATGATTTCTCCTTGTTTTAAGAACATTTGCTGGTCTTTGGGACAGGAGTTCACTTCCTGGTACTCTTAGAAACAACGCCAACTTCATTTAACATCTCCTGGCTCACGTTCATGTGCACAGAGGTGTGAAAATTTTTTACCCAGGTATTTCAAAGGATATAAAAATAATTATTTAAAAAATCAAATTCAAGGCCGGGCGGTGGTGGCGCACGCCTTTAATCCCAGCACTCGGGAGGCAGAGGCAGGCGGATCCCTGTGAGTTCGAG
>NW_004954061.1:0-1206 GCF_000317375.1 Microtus ochrogaster
ATGTCCTGAAGAACCCTGCGAGGCTACATATATCCCACGTTGCTTTTAGTTTCCCATCTCTTCTTTGCTTCAAACCCCCATGCCAGTTTCTTCTTCTTTCGAGCAGCCTGTGAGTTTTCAGCCTCCTTTTTGGCTTTAACAAACTTGTGGCAGGCAATTGCTTTGGCAATTTTTACAACAAGCTCTCGAGTAGCTAGCTGGTTGTTGAGCTCTTCAGCCTTCTCAACATCCCATTCCTCCACAGCCTGGTGTATCCTCTTTTCGAGGCCTGATTTCTCGACTTTTTTCTGTTTAACTGGCGGTTCAAATCTATCATTGGCTCCAAATTACTGAGTAAGCTCCTTCCACTGTGTTTCACTTGAGGACTGTTCACTGTGAGATTCTTTTTCATTCTTCGATTTGCCTTTTTTGGAGCGTTTTCTTTTTTTCTGTCAGAATCTTGATGTTGAATTTTTCTGTTCAGAATGTCTTTCTTGAAATCTGTTCCATATGTTCAAGGGAATTCCAGAAGGACACTTCTCATATGCATTTGCATCAGCCTCTGTTTCTGGTTTTGGCTTGCCTGCTGGGAAATCTGACATCCTTGGCTTGCTACTGCTGTCAGTCTTTCCATCTTCCTGTAAATTAAATTCTCTAAGTTCTGGATTCTCTAGTGTGGCTTCATCCTCAGAATCTGACTCAACATCGCTTTCATTTAGCCCAGGAGGAACAGCCCACTCCACATCTTTTCTTTGGCCGGGAAGCAGGCCCTCGGCAGCCATCTTAGAACCCCAGCAACATCGTGCCTTATCCTCCTTTCTATTGTTAAAGGCCATTGAGCAAATCATGCAGATTTGTTGGTGTCTTTGGAAGATTGGCAGGTTTTGTGCAGTGTTCTTGTACCTGAATGGTCAATGATTGTTCTTTATAAAATCTTCTAATATTTTACTCAGAGATACAGGTTAATAGATAGTCATCTATAATAGTCAAACTTGTAGTCATGTTAGTTAAGATTCCTAGATGTACAGAAATATATTTCAGATAGATACAGATTCTTAAATCCTTCAAAGACTTTCAGTATATGACATTTAAAATGTTTAAGGACTTAGGATTTTTCATGACAATGAGACACATGTGCTCTTGGCAGCACCAATCAATGTCAAGAGGATAATGGGCATCGAAGAGGCTTCTTATGGAGATTGTTAGCCATTTGGGCAATATACTGGT
>NW_004954062.1:0-1206 GCF_000317375.1 Microtus ochrogaster
CCTTGGGGTGCTACACACATTAATAGAAATGGGCCAAGCAGTGTTTATATGAGTACAATTTGTGTGTTGTTATTTTGGGGCATAAGCTAGCCAGGTGGCCAAGAGCTGGGTGGTGGTGGCGCATGCCTTTAATCCCAGCACTTGGAAGGCAGAGACAGGCGGATCTCTGAGAGGTCAAAGACAGCCTGGTCTACAGAGTTATTCCAGGTCAAAGATACAGAGAACCTGTCCTCAAAAGCAAAAAATAAAAGTAAAAATAAAAGAAATAGAGTTAAAATAAAGCGCACAAAGATGAAAAATACACAGAGAATTTTGATACTCTATGCTATTATGCTCTCTTTAAATTGTTTGAATGCTGAGGAAGGAGCAACAGCTGCTAAAAGATATTTGTTTATAAATGCTGCTGAACTAATCCAACGTAGATATTTTGAAAATACCTTGACTTTAAAATTTGGATCTAAGGACATGATGCTTTGGAAAGGAGTTTATTCTTTTGTTTTCACAGAGGATGAAACTGCTCTTGCCTGGACTGTTGCATAAACTGGACACAAGGAACCTGCAGAGAGAGGACTGCTGAACTTGTCTAAAGGTGAGATGATCTTTCGGGGTTCCTGATTCATGAAAAGAGTCTGCGAGACATTCTGCAGGACACAGCAGATAGTGACTGACTGCCTTTGAAATTTCCTGCTTTTTGGAAATGTCTCTGGATACTATGGGCCTGAGGGCTGAATATGGATGCCCCAGCAGTACAAAAGAACTTTGGGTGACTGTCCAGGCAGCGAGATGTCTCTGTCAATTCTAGAGTTTTGGAAGTTTCTTACTTGTTTACTTAGGTAATATTATATCCTTCTGGAGTCTTTGATGGAGTTGAAGAATGGTTAGTTATAGCTATAGTATAGTTTTCCTCTGTTATGGTAAAAGATAAAATAGATATAAATATTGTAACTGTAATTCTTACTTGATAACTGTTTTGTTATATGTAATTTTTCTATGTTAAAGTTAAAGCCTTCCTCTTTTTGTTTAAACAGAAAAAGGGGAAATGATGGAGGAAGGTCATTGGCTAATAAAGAAACTGCCTTGGCCCATTTTATAGCTTAGAACATAGGTGGGAGAGTAAACAGGAAGAGGAAGTGAGCTCAGACTCGATAGCTTTGCTCTCTGGGGCAGACGCTATGAAGCTCCAACCCAGGATGGATGTAGGCTAGA
>NW_004954063.1:0-1206 GCF_000317375.1 Microtus ochrogaster
GACTCCCTTCCTGGTTGTACAGAGGGCTGACGGTGATCTGTAAGTTTTTTCCCCTTTAAATAAATAATACCCTATTAATCATAATTCCAAACTGCTGTGGCATTGTTTGTGACTTACGCCTACAGGGAAGTGATTGGATCATGAAGGATTTAATGAATGGATCATGGAATGAATTCATTGATGGGTTTATCATTGGGTGGCATTATTAGGAGGTGATGAAAATTAGGAAGTAGAACCTGTTGAGGAGCAGTAGATGGTCAGGGATGTGTTCTTGAATACACCTTGTCCCTAGTCTCTGCATTTTCTTTCTTTCCTGACTGCTGTGAGGTGAGCCACTCCCACCATGTCTTTCTTCCTCATGACAGGCCCAGGAAACATAGAGCCACATGACTGAACTGAGATCTCAGCACTTGTGAGCCGCTGTACAGCTTCCTTCTTTACTGTGGCCTTCCCAGACACTTATCACAGCAATGAAGGCTAGCCCAGCTCCCCTTGTCCATAAATTCCCATTCCACTGTCCATTGTACATTTATCAGGCATCTCCTGAATGCCTGGCTTCTTACTAGATTCTGGGGTTCTCCAGGAGGCAAGACAATAATGGTTCATATGCTCAAATAGATTACATTGTAAGCCACAGGACTAACCATCTGGTCCCAAAGCTAACAACAAATGGCTACACATAAATATAGCCACATAATAGTCTTGGTTCCCTATACACAATATCATAATCCTTACAAGTTGTCTACATGAAGGAGATTTCTATAACCCTTATTTTATATCTATGTGCATATAGTTTGAGGCAGAGAGAAGTAGGTCATAGTCCCAAAACGGCATGGCTGTCAGCTGAAGATCTGGGAACAAGCAGACTGCCAAGCTCCGCTGTCTCATTCCATACAAGCTTCTCTTTGTATTAGCAAGCTTCTGTTTGTGTCTGTGATTTAAATGGTCCGCAGAGACGGGGGACAAGCGAGTGGATGCCAGAGCAGCAGGAGAGTCCAACTTGTAGCTAAGAGCCTCTCTCTCTCTCCCTCTCCCTCTCCCTCTCCCTCTCCCTCTCTCTCTATCTCTCTCTCTCTCTCTCTCTCTCTCTCTCTCTCTTCCCCATGAGTGTGTGTGTGTGTGTGTGTGTGTGTGTGTGTGTGTGTGTGCATGTGCACACGCACGCCCATGGCCCATGTGTGGAGGTCAGAATTGTGTATTAGTTCC
>NW_004954065.1:0-1205 GCF_000317375.1 Microtus ochrogaster
CTGTGAGTTTGAGGCCAGCCTGGTCTACAAGAGCTAGTTCCAGGACAGGAACCAAAAGCTACAGAGAAACCCTGTCTCGAAAAATCAAAAAAAAATTGTAAAAAATTTGTCACTATAGTACCTCATGCCATTCAGAAGTGAGTATTCTGTGCCTTTAGGGAAAACCTACATAGAGAAAGAGAGAGGAAAAAAATAAAGATTAAGAATTTATTGCTTTCAATTTAATATTTAAAGCATCTATGAGAGAAATGATAGATTTGGAGAAAATACCTGAAACATAGAATACTGATTACCAATTCTTATAAATTTTTAAAGATTTTAAATAGGTTTCTAAAATGGAAAAAGTCTGAGCCTAAACAGCTCAGACAAAAAAACCCAAATGGTAAATAAATATAGTTGCATTTTTAGTAAGTAATAATAGTAATAACTCATGCCAAATATTTCAGCAAATTTATATCATTCTTCCATCCACTAAATGAGTGGCTTTTTAAAAATTTTTGCAATTCCATTTATGTACTTGGTGACACAGCAGTTTAAGACACAATCTGGAAGGTTTTTAATAACCTTAAAATGAATTTATTCTACGACCAAGTAATATATAGTCTTAATTCTGCATACAGGAAATCATCAACACATAGGTTAATTTAGGATGCTATTTATTTGGGTGAGTATCCAAATGTGCCTATTGAGGAAAAAGCATGACATCATTATGAAAATTAATATGAGTTTCTTCATAGAAACTATAAAGATTATGACTCTAAATGTGTTATTAATGGAATATCTCCAGGTATATATTCATTATGAATATTTTAGAAACATGTATAATACAATTAAAATAAACTCTACTGTACATAATCTATGTATTTATACAAATATTATACATAAGCTTACACAGAAATTGAGAATTTTTGAGGGAGATGTTTGCAATGAATTGAGGTATTGGTTTATGAATGGGAGAAGAATTTATCATTGCTAGCTTCTCTGAGATAGCTTAGAGTTGTTTAAGATACATAAACATATTCCTAATATTAAACTTAGACTGAAATAACCACATGGCTTAATTCCCCAGAAACAGTATGCTGAGAGACACAATATAGTTATATATATAGCAATATACATACAAAACTGTTTAACAAGAAAAATGTAGAGCTCAATAAAAATCAATAAAAATACAAAAAAACCCCACCCCAGAACAACAACAAAAA
>NW_004954066.1:0-1205 GCF_000317375.1 Microtus ochrogaster
TCCAGCACACTTCAGTCTGGACAACTAACATCTTTATTGGGCCTGCTTACAGAGCACAGGTAGGGAGTGACAAACAAGAAGGAGCCATGTCAACCTGGTCTGGACAACACATCACTTAAAACCCCCGGGGATGGAGCCCCTCCCCTTGTGCTAACCTCCCACACTGCAGTCTCTCTAACAGCCCCTGAGACCATGAAACAATTAGCCTAGAACAGCAGAATTACAAGTAAATGCCTGGAAAATACAGGAGGGAGCAGCCTCCATCTGTCTCTCCTGTCTGCCCTGCTTCCAGGCCAGAATCTAGTCAACAGTCAGCACGATCATCTGGGGGTCACTTGCAGGTCCTTCCAGATGTTCTGATGCAGATATGAGCACGGTGCTCTGAAGATAGTGTCATTGGAGCCCGTCACAGGTGCAGGCACACATGTTTCGAACCATGTTGGGTGACCCTGGAACTGTTTTCTCTTCCTGTGGAATCCAACTTGTGGGAGGTTCATATCAATGGTCACATGAAGGCTCAATTGTCAAATAACTAAAAATTTCTGCTGGTGGCCTCAGGAGACCTGTGAACCTGTGTCTGCTTATTTCAAATCCATCTTCGTGAGTGGCAGGGACATTTGGGGCTCTGAGCCAAAATCACACAGGCCTCTGAATGTTGTGAATGGTCCACGGCTTTCGCATCAGCAGCATCCACAGGGATCACAGAGGCCGCAGGAGCTTGCTCGGCCCATCTTCTCACAGTCACAATGGATTTGAGGCACTGAAAGGCATGGGTACCTAGAGCGCACCTTACTGTAAGGACAGCGGTTTCGGGCTCTGCCTACCAGCCTCTTGAGCAGTCCCAGATGGGAACGCCTACAGATCAAAGTATCTGTCCCCTGAACCTGTGTGTAGGTCCCAAGGGTCAGTTCCTGCCCGGGGTGTGAGGTGACCTCCAGGGAGTCCTCAGTTTCCTGACGCTCAGATCTCATCAGCTCAGATCTCTCAGGCTGCAAGGTGCACACAAAGACATCCATTGGGAAGCTCACCCTGGCCTCCCCACAGCTGCACTGAGTCGCCACCTTGCCATAGTCGATCCACCTCGGGGTTGCAAAATTGATGGCCTCTGCGCAGTTGAAGCCGTGATTGAAGCCAGCGTGATAGCCATAGGGAAAGGTGACCATGAATTCCCCAGCCTCTTGGGTCATGCGTGCAAACGGGATGCC
>NW_004954067.1:0-1204 GCF_000317375.1 Microtus ochrogaster
CCAGAACATTTGCATCTGTGGTTATGTTTCTTTGGACTTTAATCAGATCAAAGTCACAGCAAGATATTAAGAGCGCTAGATACAATATTTTGTTCAGACAGTTTTAGTGGGTAAATCAGACACTGTTTTGATTTTCTGTGCTTATCTGTTAATATGGACAGATGCAATCATGGTACTGTATAATGACTCTTGATTGCCAGAAGTATTTGATTTTGCAACCATTCGGTAGTGATAATTAAAGATAACAGGATATCCTATACAGTAATAATTAAAGATAGCTTCGTGAGCTTTATCACATGAATAAATGCCATGGAAGAAGAATTGGATCTCTAAAGTTCATTATGCAATGTGGATTTTTGGAAGGCCATGTTTGAAAAGTATGAAAAAGAGACATTTAGGTGTGGCAGGATTAGCTAAATCTGAGTTCATTTTCAAATTCTCATTGGTACTAGTTGCAAAATGTTGAGACTTTCATTCCTTATTCAAGAAAATGACAGCAGGAATTTGTTTTTCAGAAGACAGGAGGTAGAGAAGCAATTGAGATCTTATATTTTACATGCAAATAGTCATTCATACACCTACATACATACAATATTTAAATCTGTTTAACTAGAGAAAACGAGTAAAATTCTATGACACTTGGTCGTTACACTCTGGGAAGCAGGGAATTTGAAGAGGCAAGAAATCCCACTCCTAAAACCTCAGTCCTTCGGGACTGAAACAGAAGCAAAACAGTTTTTTAATTATTTTTGTCAGTTACTTTGAAAAGATGACAAAGTCTTGTCACAAAGTTATCCAGAAAGCAAAACCATCAATCAGCCAAGCCAATCACACCTACCTCTAATTGAATAGTTTTGTAGAACCTGAGATGCCATTAAAGTACAGTTAACCTAACTGAATTTGAATTTTTAGATAGAAAAGACCTCTTGCCTGAAATTCATGCACAATTATTGTATGCCTTGTATTGATATTTGCTTAATCTGCCAAGTTTCTGTAATCGAGCTTCTGCACACCCTGAATTTTCTTCCTCCAGTATAAGAAAGATTTAGGTAGTCTGGATACATAGATTTATGATAGCCTGTTTTCCTATGTGATCATGATTGACAGTAAAGCCTGAGAAGGGTAGCAATCAAGGGCAGGGGTTCTGGTGGCAGCATAGTGAACAGTAGGGTAATTGCCTGACAGAGAATCTCCCTTTTCTCAC
>NW_004954068.1:0-1204 GCF_000317375.1 Microtus ochrogaster
AAGCTTTACTTTGAAAGATAATCACGTTCTTTTGAAAGTGAATGAATTTAATAAAATGCATTTGTGAGAAACGCACAAGCTTTTCTCTGAAGAGAAGAGCTGTTGTTTGGTAAATGTCAAACTACTGTTAGAAGTGAGACCAGTGTTGCTGTTCACTGTAGAAACTCTCCGATGAATGATAATCACGTTCTTTTGAAAGTGCATAAATTTCTTAAAATGCTTTTGTGAAAAACGCACTTGCCTTTCTCTAAGGAGAAGAGCTGTTGTTTGGGAAATGTCAAACTACTGTTTGAAGTGATACCAGTGTTGCTTTTCACTTTAGAAGCTTTACTTAGAAATATAATCATGTTCTTTTGAAAGTGTATGAATTTCATGAAATTCTTTTGTGGGAAACAAATATGCATTTCTATGAAGAGATGAGCTGTTGTTTGGGAAATGTCAAAGTACTGTTAGAAGTGAGACCAGTGTTGCTATTTACTTAGAAGCTTTATTTTGAAAGATAATCACGTGCTTTTGAAAGTGTATGAATTTTATGAAATGCTATTGCGAGAAACGCACATGCGTTTTTCTGAAGAGAAGAGCTGTTGTTTGGGAAATGTCAAACTGCTGTGAGAAGTGAGACCAGTGTTACTTTTCACTGTAGAAGCTTTATGTTGAATGATAGTCACGTTCTATGAAAGTGTATGAATTTTATGAAATGCTTTTGAGAAACAGAGTGTATGAATTTTATGAAATGCTTTTGTGAAACAGAGAAGAGCTGTTGTTTGGGAAATGTCTAACTACTGTTAGAAGTGAGACCAGTGTTACTTTTCACTGTAGAAGCTTTATGCTGAATGATAATCATGTTCTTTGAAATTGTAAAAATTTCATGAAATACTTTTGCGGGAAACACACATGAGTTTCTCTGAAGAGAAGAGCTGTTGTTTGGCAAATGTGAAACTACTGTCACAAGTGAGACCAGCATTGTTTTTCACTGTAGAAACTTTATGATGAAATAATCACGTTCTTTTGAAAGTGCATGAATTTCCTGAAATGCATTTGTGAAACAGAGTGTATGAATTTTATGAAATGCTTTTGTAAAAAGAGAAAAGTTGTTGCTTGGGAAATGTCAAACTACTGTTAGAAGTGAGACCAGTGTTACTTTTCACTGTCGAAGCTTTAGGTTGAATGATAATCACGTTCTTTGAAAGTGTAAGAATTTCAT
>NW_004954069.1:0-1204 GCF_000317375.1 Microtus ochrogaster
ATTATATAATCTTCAACTCCATCAAAGATCTGAGAAGGGAATAAATATTACTTAACAAACGAGATATGATGTGGGAGTGTCGTATATCAATCTGTTGATTTCATTGGTTAAGCAATAAAAAGAAACTGCTTGGCCTCATAGCTTAAAACATAGGTGGGAGGAGTAAACAGAACAGAATGCTGGGAGGAAGAGGAAGTGAGCTCAGAGACTGGACAGCTCTCCTCTCAGGGGCAGACGCCTCAGAGAGGCCATGCTCTGCTCTCCCTGGCAGACACGCACGATGAAGCTCCGACCCAAGATGGACATAGGCTAGAATCTTCCCAGTAAGACCGGTGCTCACTAAGACCGGTGCTACAGATTGTTAGAGATGGGTTGATCGGGATATCAGAATTAGCCAGTAAGGGCTAGAGCTAAAGGGCCAAGCAGTGTTGAAAAGAATACAGTGTCTGTGTAATTATTTCGGGCCATAAGCTCGCAGACAGCTGGGGTGCTGGGGACGCAGCCCCACTGCTACGATTACTACAGAGATATATCCAAAATGTGCAACCATATTTGGGAACATGGGCGCAATTTTTTCTCTCCAAACTGCTTCCTGCTGAATGAGGGCGTCGTTAATTAGGTCTTTCATGGTATAACCTGTGTGCTAGTTTCATCTCATTGGCAGTTGAGCGAAGCAATTTTCTGAAGATGTTCACAGCAACCCTTCAAGAGGGCGTGGTCCATCATACCATATTCGGATAGAAGAAATGAACAGGGTCTCATCCTCTGTGAAAACAAAATAAGAAACTCCTTTCTAAAGCATCATGTCCTTAGATCCAAATTTCAAAGTCAAGTCATTTTCAAAATACCTATGTTGGATTAGTTCAGCAGCATTTATAAATAAATATCTTTTAGCAGCTATTGCTCCTTCCTCAGCATTCAAACAATTTAAAGAGAGCATAATAGCATACAGTATCAAAATTCTCTGTGTATTTTCCATCTTTGTATGGCTTTATTTTAACTCTCATTTATTTTTACTTTTATTTTTTGAAACTCCTTCTCTGTATTCCTTTGTCCTGGAATAACTCTGTAGACCAGGCTGTCCTTGAACTCTCAGAGATCCGCCTGTCTCTGCCTCCCAGGCATTGGGATTAAAGGTGTATGCTACTACACCTTGAACTCACAGAGATCTGTTTGCCTCTGCCTTCTAGGCACTGGGATTAAA
>NW_004954070.1:0-1204 GCF_000317375.1 Microtus ochrogaster
ACACACACACACACACACACACACACACACACACACACCCATTAAGTGGCCTGGGATAGTCTTGAATTCTGTAATTCAGGCAAGCCTTTAACATGTGACCCTCCTGCCATCTCGGTCTTCCAAATAGCTGGGATTTACAGGCTCCTACCAGCCCCCTCGAAATCAGGACTGACTCTCCTTTCACAGAATTTCACTCTCTTTACGTCTTTCTTTTCAGCTGCCAAATTTCTCAATTCAAAGGTCTCCATTTTATGTGTATCTAGGCCTAAGATCAAGAAGCCAGATCGTGGCTCACGCCTTTAATCCCAGCACTTGGGAGGCAGAGGCAGGCGGATCTCTATGAGTTCGACGCCAGCCTGGTACACAGAGTGAATTCCAGGACAGCCAGAGCTATTACACAGAGAAAATGTCTTTCAAAAAACAGATCTTCAGATGAGTATATAAACTGAAGTTGTCTTAAAAATAAGAAAAGTGAGATAGTCCCAAGGTGGGTGGGGAGTGCCACGGAGGGGACTGGCGGCTGTATCCCCTGGCAAAGGGGAAGTGGGGGGAGGGTCTTGTTGAGGAGGGAGGTCATGATAGCAGGAGAGGCGGAGGAGGGGAAAATAACACTAAACATGTTGGAAAAAGCCATAATCGCATACAATACATGTAAGTGTGTATATATAAAACAATTGTAAGTCACTTGGGCTGACAATGTCCCCTCAAAACTATAGTTTCAAGGTGGCCAGGGTTGTCCAAGGGACTCAGAAACATTATAGGCTATTGTTATTGTCCCTGGTTGTCTCCCAGAGGTTGAAGAAAGCTGGACCTGACTGAAAGCCCCCTTCCCAAGGGCTCGTGTTCTCAGAAGGAAGCAAACAATTTGTCATTCTGCCTGCATGTATACTTGCAAGTCAGAAGAGGGCACCAGATCTCATCATAGATGGTTGTGAGCCACCAGGTGGTTGATAGGAGTTGAACTCAGGACCTCTGGAAGAGCAGCCAGTGCTTTTAGCCCCTGAGCCAACTCTCCAGCCCCCAGTAGTTCTACCCAGCTGTGAAACATATGCACAAGCAAATAGCACAAGAGTTCCCCAAAGGGGAAACAGGACAATCGTATCTTGGCAGTAACCAACAGATGCCTGTTTGGATTTAAGGCTTGTTCACCAGGAGTTAAGTCATAGCGGGAACTAAGCCAACCACTCAGGACTAGTTGGCCGGG
>NW_004954071.1:0-1204 GCF_000317375.1 Microtus ochrogaster
AGGGTGAGGGGCTCACAGGACACAGGGAACACCTTTGTGGGGCTCGCAGTTCTGGTGGGACATTTAAGTGAAGTGTAGATGAGAAACTGACTTGGAGCAACGGTAATAAGAAGCCCCTCACACATAACATAAAGCCACACTTGATGCAAGTAACTATTTTCCAAACTGAGCCTGCTTGATGTGAGGAGACTGGAGTCTGTAGAAATGCCCAGCCTGGGGCTGGAGAGGTGGCTCAGAGGTTGAGAGCACTGGTTGATCTTCCAGACTTCCCGAGTGCAATTCCCAGCAACCACATTGTGGCGCACAACCATCTTTATGGAGCTCTTGTGCCCTCTTCTGGCCTGCAGGCCTACATACAGGCAGAACACTGTATGTATAATAAATAAATCTTTATAAAAAGAAGTGGCCAGCAGATGGCAGCATCACACCAAATCCTCTGTCCCCTTTTCTACTGGGTTTGGGTTGAATCTTCTCCCAGTGGCCCCAACCTTTGGTGCTGCTCTAATGGGGACAGCTGTAGGGTCCCAGGGCTTAAGGGATCTGGGTGGGGTTTGGCATGGGTGAGGGGGTAAGAGTCTGGAGTGAGTGCAGCTGAAGACAGAACCTGAAGTGACTTGACAGACGCAAAATCGGCAATGGCCCTCCATGAACCTCAGGTTTTCCCTCTGTAAAATGTGCACACTGTTTCTAGGTTCATGCTGCCAAACTGTTCTTGGCAAGGGTCATTTTATTTTATTAACACTGGTTTTCCCCCAACCTTCTTCCCAGGTACTCAAAGACCCAAGACCCCACAGGTGCTGGGGGTGTGCCTGTAGCCAAGACTCTCTTCCCATTCCGTTCCCAGGCCTATGGCCGTCTCGCATTGGTCGACAACAAGAGGTCAATACTATACTCTTTGCTAGTGCTTCTTGGATGCCAGGCTCAGGCTGAATGTTATGCTCATTGACGAGCAAACTGCCACCAGATTTTCCCTGGCTCTATTGCCCAAGGTGTGTGTGAGAGGGGGTAGCCTGATGATGCTCAGAGAAGGCAAGAAACTTACCCAGAGGCACACAGCAGGAGGACGGGAAAGCTGCTTCAAGGCGGTGCCACACACACACGGGGTGAATGCACCCCAAATGCTGAGCCTGTCTTCTCATCGAGTCTGAGGCTGCACTGGGGCTGTGCCTCCACACTTCACACACACACACACACACACACACCA
>NW_004954072.1:0-1204 GCF_000317375.1 Microtus ochrogaster
GTTCAGCTCAGCACAGCTAGCTTTACCCAGAATAATTACACAGAAACTGTATTCTTTTAAACACTGCTTGGCCCATTAGCTCTAGCCTCTTACTGGCTAATTCTCACATCTTGATTAACCCATTTCTAATAATCCGTGTAGCACCACGAGGTGGTAGTTTACCAGGAAAGATCTTAACCTGCGTCTGTCTCGGAGAGGAGAATCAGGGTGACTCCCTGACTCAGCTTCTTTCTCCCAGCATTCTGTTTTGTCTATTCCGCCTATCTAAGCTGCTGTCATATCAAAAGCCAAGGCAGTTTCTTTATTAACCAATGAAAGTAACACATAGAAAGATGACCCTTCTCCATCAGAACAGTGATCAATTGTACCATCCCTAGGTCAAGAAAGACATAAATTAAAGATTTCCTAGAATTCAACAAAAATGAAGGTAAAATGTACCCAAACTGTAACTGTGAAAGCAGGGCTAAGAGGAAAGTTCATAGCACTAAGTGCCTATATAAAGAAAGTGAAGAAACCTCACAATTGCGATTTAACATGCACCTGAAAGCTCTAGAACAAAAAGAAGTAGACTCACCCAGGAGGAGTAGATAACAGGAAATAATCAAATTGAGGGCTGAAATCAATAAAATAGAAACAAAACAATATAAAAAATCAATGAAAAAAGAGATGGTTCTTTGAGAAAATCAACAAGATAGACAAAACCTTATACAAACTAATCAAAAGGCAGAGAGAGAGAACATCAAAATTACCAAAATCAGAACTAAAAGGGGGTTATAGCGCCAAACACTGAGGAAATCCAGAGAATCATTAGGTCATACTAAAAAAAAACTTGTACTCCACAAATTTGGAAAATGTAAAAGAAATGGACAATTTTCTGGATAGGTACCACATACCAAAATTAAATCAAGACCAGGTGAACAATTTAAATAGACCTATAACCTGCAAGGAAAGAGAAGCAGTCATCAAAAGCCTCCTAAACAGAAAAAGCCCAGGGCCAAATGGATTGAGTGAAGAATTCTCATAAAACTTCTAAGAAGATCTAATGCCTATACTCCTCCAAGTTTTCCACATAATTCTAACAGAAGGAATATTGTCATACTCTTTCGATGAGGCTATGGTTACCCTGATACAGAAACCACACAAAGACTAAACCAAGTAAACAGATTACATACCAGTCACCCTCATGAACATTGATACAGAAATA
>NW_004954073.1:0-1204 GCF_000317375.1 Microtus ochrogaster
TTTCACTTCTATTAGGTCTCACTCTTTAACCTTTGGCCCACTTACTTCTCCCCTTTGTAGGAGGAGGGCCCGCTTGTTTGTCCCAACCGACTGACTAGCTTAGCCTCTAAATAACATCACAGAAACTGTATTAATTAAATCACTGCTTGGCCCATTTGCTCTAGCTTCTTATTGGCTAACTCTTATATTAATTTAACCCATTTTATTAATTTGTGTATCTCCACATGGCAGTGGCTTACTGGCAAAGATTCTAACCAGTGTCTGTCTCAGGTGGAGGATCCATGGCTTCTCCCAGCCTCCACCCTTCTTCCCAGCATTCAGTTGTCTTCCCTGCCTACCTAAGTTCTTCCCTATCAGCAGGCCAAGGCAGTTTCTTTATTCATTAATGGAAATCACAGCACACGGGGAGGACTCCCATATCAGCCCTTCTTACCTCTCTCACTGCTTTCACAAGATCCTTCTAGCTGGTGGCAATAATATATACCCTGTGTTCCAAAGTGGAAAGTATAGACTCTGTTATTTCAAGTTCAAGTTCTTCCTTTAATAATCTGTATTTGTTGATTTCTGTCATACACAATTTATATCAAATATACATAGGATTAGATGCCTGTTTTCTATTTTACGGTACTACAAAGTTATCTTTAAAAGCAATTTGACTGTAGTCTGAGTCCTTATTTTAAATTTTTTTCATTCATAAATATTACTCCCATTTGACTCTTTGTTCCCCTTTTCTCTACTTACTGTAGAGTGTAAATTCTCATGCCTTGGTACCTTAGGAGAAATTCTTTGCCTGGAAAGAAAGATTGCATGCACCAACACTGCTTTTGGTTTGTTTTAGTGTTTTGTTTTCTTACCTTTAATTTTCTTTCTTTTTTTTTGCTTTTTGGTTTTTTTTGAGACAGGGTTTCTCCTTGTAACAGTCCTAACTAGCTTGTCCTGGAACTTGCTCTTGTAGATGAGGCTGTCCTCCAACTCGCGGAGATCTGCCTGCTTTTACCTCCCAAGTGCTGGGATTGAAGGTATGTGCCACTGCTGCCAGGGTCAATTTTCCTTCTTCAAGGCATCATCAGACAAGTAAATGGCACAATCTGGTTTTGGAGGAAGTATTGGACATATTATTTTATTCTCACTTACTTCGTGTACTTGTTTCATCATCTATTTCTTTTTTTTAAATTTATTTATTTATTAAAGATTTTTGTCTCTT
>NW_004954074.1:0-1204 GCF_000317375.1 Microtus ochrogaster
GGCTGTTTTTGGTTGGGAGACTTTTGATGAATGTTTCTATTTCTTTAGCAATTACAGGTATATTTAATTTGCTTATCTGGTCTTGATTTAATTTTGTAAGTGACATTTATCCATAAAATTGTCCATTTCCTTTAAGTTTTCCAATTTTATGGAGTACAGGTTTTTGAAATGTGACTTAATGATGCTCTGGATTTCCTCTATGTCTGTTGTTATGTTTCCCTTTTCACTTATGATTTTTTTTTAATTTGAATATTCTCTCTTTCCCTTTTGGTTAGTTTGGATCAAATTTCTGATCTTTAGCAAGATAACTAACTCTACTCTTTTCTTTGTAAAAAGGTTAAACACTATGACTTATTATTATTGTATGTTGATACTATTTGTATATTGTGTATTGGTGCTTGTGTGGACATTAGAGGTCCTGGGACTCAACTCTGGTCATGAGATTACAAGGCAAGTCCTTTACTCCCTGAGCCGTTTTGTGTTCTAAGCTGATATGCAAAGTAATGGGATTCATTTGGTGTTTTATACATATGTGTCATTGTACTTTGCTCTAGCTTCTTCCCCTTTCTCTTACTCTGTTTGTCAGTCTTCCTTGTTACTGTTTAGCATCATCCTGAATTCCTGTGATCAGGGAGGTGGGGGGTGGGGTATATGAAAAGTCATCAGCTGCCACTCAAATTCCATTCCAAAATGGCGGAAAAGTCACTTCTATGAACAATGAAAAGGATTCTGTGCTGATGAGAAGGTTACTCTAACCACTGAAGATAATTTTCAGTCCAGGAATCACTAAGTTAGAAAAAATAGTCTTCAGGGACTATTATTCAGGGACAGGCCAGACAGGTGATGCCATAGTGGAGTTTTTCTTGGAGTCTACTAAATACACTGTACAATTTCTGCTCTGCTGCATTAGAAGGTTATGTTAGCTCTGAGGACATGTCTTTGAGCACATGCCACTCTCCCAGAGGACCAGGGTTTGTTTCCTAGCACTTGCATGGTAGCCTACAACTGTCTGTAGGTTCAGTTCTGGGGGATGTTTGGATACCGACAGATGGAAAAATACCTGCCCAATAGGAAATATCAAGAAAACTGAATGGGTTGTGTAAGTAATATTAAACCACATTTCTAAATTTATAAAGCTGGTTTTGAAGTTGGACTCTGGCTCAGTCCCTCTCCAATTCCAAGCCTGTTAGTAAGAGAAAAACCC
>NW_004954075.1:0-1204 GCF_000317375.1 Microtus ochrogaster
AAAAAAAAAAACTCTTAAGTGGTTTACAATCTGTTTAAAAATTAACGTAAGTTTGGGAGAGAAAAGAAAAAGGATAGAGAAAGTCCTTTAAAAAGGAAAAAGTGTAGCTGGGTATGGTGGCATACACTTTTAATCCTGCACTTGGGAGGCAGAGGCAGGTGGATCTCTGTAAGTTAAAGGCCAGTCTGGTCTACAGAGTAAGTTTCAGAATAGTCTAAGATACACAGAGAATCCCTGTCTCAAAACACCAAAAAATAAAAATAAAAGAAATAGAGATAAAGATGGAAAATACACAGAGAATCTGGATACTGTTATTATGCTGTCTTTGAATTGTTTGAAAAAGGAGCAACAGCTGCTAAAACTTTTTTTAAAATTATAAATGCTGCTGGATTAATCCAACCTAAATATTTTGAAAGTGCTTTGACTTCAAATTTTAAGTCAAAATATGCTACATTGGAGAAGAGGTTTTGCTTTTGTTTTCACAGGAAATGAGAGGCTGTAGATTCATTCTGGGTTAAGAAAAATAAGGTTTGATCAAGGAAGACCCCCTTGAGAAATCCCCAATGGAAATGGATGGCCCAGATGATCCAACATTTCCGAGGACCTCTGTTGCAGTTTCTTCCGAGTTCAGCACCCAGAACAGCTTCAAGGATGCTGGCTGAGATGATCTAGCCTCACAGAATACTCCAGTTAGGACTTGACCATAATCCTAAATTTACTTTGGGTTCCTATAAGTTTACCAGCACCTCCAATCAGCAGGAAGCAGCCTAGAAAACTACACCCACATTCCCCTCTCCAAAAAATGAATTAGTTTTTGGGAATGTGGGTGTAGTTTTCTAGACTTTGTTTAGTGTATTGGTTACAAGTTGTTATGCATAATGGTCAGTAAAAAAGCTATACAAAGGAGATTAGATTCAGGGTCTTGTTTTGAGAAGAAAAAAAGGGGAACTTCTATGGGAGAATGCTTTTGTACACTATAAAGATTTGTCACTCATATTGGTTTAATAAAACACTGATTGGCCAGTAGCCAGGCAGGAAGTATAGGTGGGGCAACCAGATTAAGAGAAATCTAGAAAGAGGAAAGGCAGAGAATCAGTCACTATCCAGATGCAGAGGAAGCAAGATGAGAATGCCCCACTGAGAAAAGGTACCAAGTTACATGGCTAGACACAGACAAGAATTATGGGTTAATTTAAGTTGTAAG
>NW_004954076.1:0-1203 GCF_000317375.1 Microtus ochrogaster
TCTGTCCGCCAGAGGCCCGCAGCTCAAAAGGCAGCCCATTCTGCAGTGCCTCACGTACGAACGGGAAGAGCACAGGTAGCAGCTCCTGGGAGTAGAAGATCCCGTGCAGCAGGCAGCCACCGGGCGGGCCGAGGCACACGCAGTAGGGTCTAGGTGTGTTTGCGCCCCTCCCGCTGCTCCTCCTTCTCCAGCACCGCCTTGGTCCGCAGCGAGCTCAACCGCTCCACAACCTCGGTTCTGAGCCTCTGCTCGAGTTTTACCTCCTCGGCAGTGAGGCTAAGAAATCTAAATCTATGAAATAAACTACTTTTCCTTAAGAAGTTAAAAAAAAAAAAAAAAAGTCAGCAGGGAGCTCGAAGTGCGAGACCAGGGCCGAGGAGCATAAGACACGGCGGCGCGCTGCCGGTCAAGCACTGACTCCGCGTCCATCAGCAGCTGCTTCTGTCGCTCCAGGCTCTCCGGCTGTGCCCCGTGCGACCTCGCCTAGCACATAGAACTCTTGGGAGCCCTCCTGATCTGGAACACCGGCAGTGTCACCTTCTTGAAGCCAATGTCTTCGAAGAACTCCCGGGTACCCTTCAGGCAGTTGATGAGTTCCTGGAACACCTTGCTCTGCAGTTTGATTTTTCTAGTACCTTTCCTCCTTTGGGTGAAAATGGATGTTTCCAGGTACCTGGCAGTGATATCCACTCCCAGCTTCACCCGTTCCCGGTCTCTGTTAAACGTATCTTCATGATGGAGGCAGCAACCGGGTCTGTGGAGAAGTGCGACAGGATAGCCTCTTTGATGTGGGCATCTCGCTGGTCCCTCTTCAAGGTGACACCTGGGAGTGGGCAGATGAAGTACATACCAGGCACTGCTAGGTGGAGAGAGATTTCCTCTTTGGGTTCAGGTACCAAGTTGGACCCGGGAGCTCCTTGGCTGTTGCGGTAGATGGCTTCGGCCTGAAGTTCCTTTCTCACCTGGTTCCGGATGGAGTCCCGAGATGTGGGGCCCAGGGCTGCTCCTGTTCCAGCCGGGCCAGGGCAGCAACAGCAGCCATTTGTGCCTCTTCAGAGGCAGGGCTGCCCGAGGGCCAGCTGTGGTGACTTTTCGTTGGGGTTTTTTCTCCCCTGTGGAATCCGCGAACTCTGGCAGGGTCCCGCACTCTTGAATTTGATGTCAGCCTTGATCTCCTGGAAGAACTTCATGGTGGTGGCGGCC
>NW_004954077.1:0-1203 GCF_000317375.1 Microtus ochrogaster
TTTTATCATGAATTTCATGCTCTACTGTAGAAGAGGCTACATGAATGTTTACAGTCCCAGGATAAAAGGAAGTCATAAACTGATGCATTTACCAAGGCTCCTGGTGGGAATATCAGGCAGATGGGACACAATAGAACACAGGGATCTCTTTATAGATTTCTGGTGTTCTATAATTCTTAGCTATAGGGTTGGTGGAAGCTGACTGTGTGAAAATGTAACAATACATTCCAGAAGTTGTTCCTGATTGTCACAGGATGTTATCAGAGATGCAGGGGTTGGTAGTAAACGGCTAGTGAATGGTGGGAGAGAATTTATACTATTTGTGGCTCGATATCTACAACTTTCCACCCCTCCATAGTCTCCCTGCAGAATCTTCATAGGTGGATTCTACAGGGAACTACAACTCAAACTTCAGTAGATGAGATGAACTCAAATGTTCTTCTCAAGCATGGAAAGTGAGAAAAGAAAAGGATTTCCAGCCACCAGCAAGGTGCTTACTCCATTATAGAGCTCACCTCACTACTCAGTTGAATTCCAGAATGTGGAGAAGGTTTCCTTTGGGAGCCTGGAAAGCTATTAGCCATCCATGTCTGTTCCCTTCATTTTATGAGCAATAGCCCATAGGACACCCTGTGAGATGGCTCAGTGACAGTTTGTGTCAAGAAGGGTGGCAGACTGTGTGAGGCAGTGAATGCCCAAGTATACTACCCTTCCTCAATAGAAATCTAAAGGGACAGAATGGTTGGTACCTGATAAAAAGTAAGATAGTTGTGTCTTAAGTTGGTTTTATATGTTTTGAATTTCTTATAATAAATAAGATGTTTAAAATGTTCATTACAATCATTGTTTGGCCACCAGTTTGCAGCATTAGTTTTTTGATCTCTTCTAAGTACAGGGGCTGTTAGTGTGATAGTGCAGAGGCCCGGGCCTGAAGATGAGTCTTGGAGGATTCATGAAAGCTATTTCCATCTTGAAGACTGGTAACAGGGCAAAGTTTCCTCTCTGAGAGGAAGTCATGGATTCTTCTGACAAGAAGTGAAGTTAATGAAGTACTAGGCAGGCTTACTCATGATTTTATGGTTTACCATTTAAGAAACAAACATTGAAATCTAGATGTTGGAATCTGAAGACATGTAACATCCACCATAACATCTCCCAGGAAGATGTGATATCAGACACTGTATGCAGCAAGTCTGGCTCAGA
>NW_004954079.1:0-1203 GCF_000317375.1 Microtus ochrogaster
CAGGGTTTCTCTGTAGCTTTGGTGCCTGTCCTGGAACGAGCTCTTGTAGACCAGGCTGGCCTCGAACTCACAGAGATCCGCCTGCCTCTGCCTCCCGAGTGCTGGGATTAAAGGCGTGCGCCACCACCGCCCGACTAGAGAAAGCTTTGATAGATATTTCAGATAGAAAGCCTTTAAGTCTCCACCGGTGTTTAAGAGTGTAAAATGTTCTGAAACCTAAAACTGTGAGAACCAGAGATCTCGATACTGTTCAGACCAATACCACCCACATCCACAGCTATGGTGCACACATGGCCAGGTCCCACAGGTCTCCACTTGGTGGCGCTCTAGAGCCCACCCAGTACACTCACTGGCCAGGACTCATTTCAGCTTTGACTTTAAACTCATTGTCATTGTCCCTGCTTTGCGGACTGATGGGGAACAGGTTTAGGAAGTGAAATGTCTTGTCAGATATCACCCACAAGGCCAATGCCACAAGGAGCAGCTTAATGCAAAATGCGTTTGGGAGTCCCTCGCTGTGTGCCACTGTACTCTGAGGTTTGGCCTCTCTTCTCCCTTTGTGGCGGGCGTTTCCTATGGTTGTGGGATTCTCTACTGAGGTTCAACGGGTTGGGGTGTCTGGAGCTGTCTGTCTTCCCACCTCACAGCCTGATGGCTGGAGAGAAAACAGAAAGTTCTTGTGGACAATTTCTGCACAGGCACGGTTCTCTGTCCTTTTCACATCCTCACCCCACAACCCCGCTGTCCTCATGGGATGAAACCCAGGACAGCCACAAAGGCCAGAATAAGACAACATAAGAAACAAAAGAATCCCTGCGTGGAAGGCACCCCAGTTTTCCTATCTCACTCCCCCTGGGTTGGGAAGACCTGTGCCCTGTGACCAGTTGCAAGGACCACAGGGGGCCTGGCACAGAACTGTCCTCCAGTTCATCACAATTAATGCCTTTCTTTCTCCCCAAGCCAACAAGGACGGGAAACAGCCCCTTTGTTGCTGTGCCCTCTGGGGGGCACTGGTCCACAATCTCATTCTCATCCAGCATGAACATCCAAGCCAATGAACATCGATGGTAGATGGAGTGTTCCATCTGTAATGGTCTGCTCTGTCCCTTAAAGAAACAAGTCATGCCCACCTCCCCCAGGTCCCCTGCTCTGCAGAGGCAAGCTGATCTTCAGCTTCCAGCCTGAGGAGTCCCTTCCTTCCTT
>NW_004954080.1:0-1203 GCF_000317375.1 Microtus ochrogaster
AGGGGGGCTGGATTCCTTTCTAGCAACCTTGGGAAGAACTAATTGCCAGTTCCTGTTATTAAAAGTCATCCACATTCTTTATTGCGGGGCTTCTCCTCTGTTGTTGTAGCTATCAGGAACAAGTTCTCTTGTGGTACCATCTCCCTGGCTTTCTAATACACATCTGCTACTATATCAATGACTTTTAGGGTTACACTGGCTTTAGTGATGCAATCCAAATAGTCTCCCTCTTTTGAGGTCAGCTGACTAAAACATCAGTTTCTTCTGCAATCTTAATTATCTTTTGCCTCTTAACCTAACTTGTTTAATAGGTTCCTGGGACCAGCATATGCATACTGGTGGGAAGGTCACTATATAAGGCACTATATATGCCTATCACATATAGTGTCCAAATGTATTCCAACTATATAACAAACAAAATCCTATTATAGGAAAGAAGCTAATGAGTTTTGAAAGAAAACTGTGATCTGTGTGATACTAATAATCTGGGTCCTTTGTGATTGTGATTCTCACCCTTCTGATGGAAGGTAAACCTCCTTTGCATTAACTCTTAAACATGTATCTCTAGGTTATGCTTAGTCCTCCAGCTATCCTTTTGCTGCTCAATGAGACATCACATTATAATGCTATCCTTAGCGTTGCCATTGAATTAAATGTATATACATCAATTCTTAGATACACTCTCACATCAGAAGTTTAAAATAAGATAAGGCTATCCATGTGTATTGACTACCAAAGCTTACAAACTGTAAATGCTTTCCAATTCTAGGCTGAAATCTAAGCCAATTTACCAGAGTTTCAATATATTCATCTATATATATGAATGTGTGTGAGTTTTCTTTTAAATTCCACTAGTTATTTCCTCTATAAACTAAAGTGATTCATATGATATTAAACAGTGATTTTAAGACATTTATCTTATTTTCAGAGTATGTATTACCAATAGATGTGAAACACTCTAGAAGAAATCATTTTCAAGTTTTAGATAGCACAATTGTAATACCTACAAATGTGATTACTTAGTGTTGACTAGAATAGGGACCCTTCTCTACCGTTTATTAACAGTTTTCAGTTTAAGCAAGTAGTAAATGAGCCAACCACTGGGAACCTCACTTTTTTTGATCTTTAAAGCTACAATTGTGGAAATATTATCAACTCCTTGCAGAAGTTATGTGGAGTAATTACTGACTTGTAGATGTACAA
>NW_004954081.1:0-1203 GCF_000317375.1 Microtus ochrogaster
TGTAGACCAGGCTGGTCTCGAACTCACAGAGATCCGCCTGCCTCTGCCTCCCGAGTGCTGGGATTAAAGGCGTGCGCCACCACCGCCCGGCTTGCAAAACATATTTTAATCATTAGGAGATACCCAAAGAAAAACAAAATCCACTTTGGGAGAGAGTCGGAAGTTAAGACATTCATTTAGATTTAGGTTTCCTTTTAAATTAGGTTTTCCTGAAATACCTATTGCAGGTGGGTTTCATAATGGGGGCTGGCTCCCTGCCTTTGTAGAGAGAATGCATTGTGTATTAGTTAGGGTGGGTGGAGGAACAAGTATAAGAAACCAACTCAAGTTTTCCTTTTTTAAAGATTTATTTTAAGCATAGAACACTCTATCTGCGTATATGCCTTTATGTCAGAAAAGGTCATCAGATCTCACTATAGGTGGTTGTGAACCACTATATGATTGCTGGATATTTAACTCAAGATCTCCGCAAGAGCAGCCAGTGCTCTTAACCATAGAGGCATCTCTGTAGTCCCAAGTTTTATTTACATTAGAAATAAATTTTATAATCTAAGATGACACATGGGGGTTCTATCTTTAACTATAAAGGAGATGAGTTATAGTATCCATTTTGCAGAGTCCTCTTTCTGTAGGTCGAGGACAGCGGGAGAAACACCCTAAAAGGTAATTTTAATAACATTCCTAATAAACATATAACTGAGAAATCATATCATGAATTTTACTAAAAAGCCTAACTATTGTTATAGCTAAAACTATTGTTATAGCTCATATACAAAAAAAGAGGGCTTTTTCTGAAGTTTTATTTTCTGTGCATTGGTGTTTTGTCTGCATTCATGTCTGTGTGAGGATGTTGGATCTCTTGGATCTGTAGTTGTAGACCATGTGAACTGCAATGTTGGTGTTGGGAATTGAACTCTGGTCCTCTGGAAGAGCAGACGGTGCTCTCTCTCTCTCTTTTTTTTTTTTGGTTTTTCGAGACAGGGTTTCTCTGTGGCTTTGGAGCCTGTCCTGGAACTAGCTCTGTAGACCAGACTGGTCTCGAACTCACAAAGATCCGCCTGCCTCTGCCTTCCGAGTGCTGGGATTAAAGGCGTGTGCCACCATCGCTCGGCTGTTGAATATTTTGAGACAGAGTCTCACTCTGAAGTCTAGGAATTTGGTATGTTGACTAGACTGGCCTCAAACTTTTAAGTAATCCTCTCT
>NW_004954082.1:0-1203 GCF_000317375.1 Microtus ochrogaster
CTGGCAGGGAGGTGGGTTGGCCAGACTGCAGCAGAGATGGGCATGGTAAAGAGAGGTATCCTAGCTAAAGTTTCTATTGTTGAGATAAAACACTGTGACCAAAGAGCAGGTTGGGGAGGAAAGCATTTACTTGACTTACACTTCCACACTGTAGTCCATCACTAAAGGAAGTCAGGACAGGAACTCAGACTAGACAGGAACCTGGAAGCAGGAGCTGATACAGAAGCCATGGAGGAGTGCTGCTTACTGGCTTGCTCCCCATGGCTTGCTCAACCTGTTTTTTTTTATACCACCCAGAACCACCAGCACAGAGGTGACCTCATCTACAATGGGCTGGGCTCTCCCCCATTGTTGACTGAGGTTTCTGTTCCACCCAGTCCTATAGGCATTCAGTCCAACCGGACTCTCTGAACATAGCAGACAATGAGGACTACTGAGATCTCAAGAACAATGGCAATGGGTTTCTGATCCTACTGCATGTACTGGCTTTGTAAGAGCCTAGGCAGTTTGGATGCTCAACTTACTAGACCTGGATGGAGGTGAGAGTTCCTTGGACTTCCCACAGGGCAGGGAACACTGATTGCTCTTCGGGCTGGGGGGGGGACTTAACTGGGGGAGGGGAGGGAAATGGGAGGCGGTGGCAGGGAAGAGACAGAAATCTTTAATAAATGAATAAATTAAAAAAATTAAAAAAAGAGGTCTACATTAATCATAAGTTGGTTAGTCTATTAGTGCAGCCTTCTTACTAACTCTTACTTCCTACATTAATCCATAATTCATGTCTGTGTTAGCCATGTAGCTGGGTACCTTTTATCAGAGAAGCATTCTCATCTTGCTTCCTCTGAGTCTAAGTGACAACTGCAGACTGACCCTTTCCTCTTCCCGGAATTCTCCTGTTCTTGTTGCCCTGTCTCTACTTCCTGCCTGGTCGCCCCACCTATACTTCCTCCCAGCTACTGGCCAATCAGCATTTTATTAAAACAATACAAGGGACAGGATACAAGACCACTGTCCCACAGCACCTCATCAATCACTAATTAAAGAAACACCCTATAGGCTTCCCTACAGCCTGATCTTAAAGAGTCAATTTCTTAATTGATTTCCCTCCTCTCAGATGACTTTAGCTTGTGTCAAGCTTGTGACATAAGACTACCCAGCACAGTAGGCCTGGCCCTGAGGGAGAAAAGAGCAGGGCAGAAGGTG
>NW_004954083.1:0-1203 GCF_000317375.1 Microtus ochrogaster
CCAGTCCAAAGAGCAGTCAGGGTTCCCTTTCCTTGCCTGTGGAAAGTCCAAGGTCCTCCCCCCTCTGTCCATGTATAGGAAGGTGAACATCCAAACTGGCGAGGCTGCCACAAAGCCAGAACATGAAGTAGGATCAAATCCCCGTGCCATTGTCCTTGGCTTCTCATCAGCCCTCATAGTTCACCATGTTCAGAGAGTCCGGTTTTATCCCATGCTTTTTCAGTCACAGTCCAGTTGGTCTTGGTGAGCTCCCAATAGATCAGCCCCACTGTCTCAGTGGGTAGGTACACCCCCCATGGTCCTGACTTCCTTGCTCATCTTCTCCCTCCTTTCGCTCTTCATTGGGACCTTGGGAGCTCAGTCCAGTGCTCCAGTGTGTGTCTCTGTCTCTATCTCCATCCATCACCAGATGAAGGTTCTATGGTGATATGAAAGATATTCGTAAGTATTGCTATAGGATAGGGTCATTTCAGGTTCCTTATCCTCAGCTGCCAAAGGGACTAACTGGGGTGATCACCTTGGGCTCCTGGGAGCCACTCTAGGTTCAAGTCTCTTGCCAACCCTAAGGTGGATCCCTTAACTAAGTATTGTGCTTCCGTGCTCCCTTATCCAACCTTCTTTATCCAAATCATCCTGTTTCCCCAAGTTCCCCCCAATCCTCCCCTTCTCACTATTCTCTCCCCATCTCCCCTTACCCACATCCCACTCCCCCCCAAGATCCCCATTTTCTCCCCAGCAATTTTGTCTACTTCCCATAGCCAAGAAGATAACGATATGTTTTTCCTTCGGTTCACCTTCTTTTTTTAGCTTCCTTAGGTTCACCAATTGTAGACTCTGTGACCCTTATTTATGGCTAGAAACCAATTATGAGTGAGTACATCTCATGTTCATCTTTTTTGGGTTGGATTACCTCACTCAGGATAGTGTTTTCTATTTCCATCCAATTGTATGCAAAATTCAAGAAGTCCTTGTTTTTTACCACTGATTAGTACTCTAATATGTATATATTCCATACTTTCTTCATCCATTCTTCCATTGAAGGGCATCTAGGTTGTTTCCAGGTTCTGGCTATTACAAACAATACTGCTATGAACATAGTAGAGCATATATTCCCAAGAGTGGTATTGCTGGGTCCTGGGGTAGGTTGATCCTGAATTTCCTGAGAAACCGCCACACTGCTTTCCAAAGTGGTTGCACAAGTTT
>NW_004954084.1:0-1203 GCF_000317375.1 Microtus ochrogaster
AAGGAAGGAAGGGACTCCTCAGGCTGGAAGCTGAAGATCAGCTTGCCTCTGCAGAGCAGGGGACCTGGGGGAGGTGGGCATGACTTGTTTCTTTAAGGGACAGAGCAGACCATTACAGATGGAACACTCCATCTACCATCGATGTTCATTGGCTTGGATGTTCATGCTGGATGAGAATGAGATTGTGGACCAGTGCCCCCCAGAGGGCACAGCAACAAAGGGGCTGTTTCCCGTCCTTGTTGGCTTGGGGAGAAAGAAAGGCATTAATTGTGATGAACTGGAGGACAGTTCTGTGCCAGGCCCCCTGTGGTCCTTGCAACTGGTCACAGGGCACAGGTCTTCCCAACCCAGGGGGAGTGAGATAGGAAAACTGGGGTGCCTTCCACGCAGGGATTCTTTTGTTTCTTATGTTGTCTTATTCTGGCCTTTGTGGCTGTCCTGGGTTTCATCCCATGAGGACAGCGGGGTTGTGGGGTGAGGATGTGAAAAGGACAGAGAACCGTGCCTGTGCAGAAATTGTCCACAAGAACTTTCTGTTTTCTCTCCAGCCATCAGGCTGTGAGGTGGGAAGACAGACAGCTCCAGACACCCCAACCCGTTGAACCTCAGTAGAGAATCCCACAACCATAGGAAACGCCCGCCACAAAGGGAGAAGAGAGGCCAAACCTCAGAGTACAGTGGCACACAGCGAGGGACTCCCAAACGCATTTTGCATTAAGCTGCTCCTTGTGGCATTGGCCTTGTGGGTGATATCTGACAAGACATTTCACTTCCTAAACCTGTTCCCCATCAGTCCGCAAAGCAGGGACAATGACAATGAGTTTAAAGTCAAAGCTGAAATGAGTCCTGGCCAGTGAGTGTACTGGGTGGGCTCTAGAGCGCCACCAAGTGGAGACCTGTGGGACCTGGCCATGTGTGCACCATAGCTGTGGATGTGGGTGGTATTGGTCTGAACAGTATCGAGATCTCTGGTTCTCACAGTTTTAGGTTTCAGAACATTTTATACTCTTAAACACCGGTGGAGACTTAAAGGCTTTCTATCTGAAATATCTATCAAAGCTTTCTCTAGTCGGGCGGTGGTGGCGCACGCCTTTAATCCCAGCACTCGGGAGGCAGAGGCAGGCGGATCTCTGTGAGTTCGAGGCCAGCCTGGTCTACAAGAGCTCGTTCCAGGACAGGCACCAAAGCTACAGAGAAACCCTG
>NW_004954085.1:0-1203 GCF_000317375.1 Microtus ochrogaster
AACAGAGAGAGGGGGCACAAGGCTCCAGCGACCCAGCAACACAGCCAGCCACAGGGGAAAGAAGACATACGGAAGTAAGCACTGGAAAAAGCCCAGAGGGAAAATGTAGTTGGGATAAGTTTTTAAATGCTGGCTACAAACAAGCCAAGGTTGGGCATTCATAACTAAGTATAAGTCTCATGTGTGATTTACATAGGGGTTTTGCTAGTGGCCACCAAAGCCAAAAGAGTAAAAACATCTCTCTACAGGCTGCTTTTCTGGAGGACATGAGTTCAAGTCCCAGTACCAACATGGCAGCTCACACTGTAATGATTGTTCTGTCTCTTTAAGAGACAAGCCACACCCACTCCCTCTCCCATCCACTGAGGCTGGCTGATCTTCAGCTTCTGGCCTGACCACTCTCCCATCTTCCTCTTGGAGAAGCAACTCTCTCCCCACTTCTCCACTTCCCCGCTCTGTCTCTCTCTCCTCTCCTTTTCCAGGGGTCTCCCAGAGAGGCACCTCCATCTCTCCTCTCTCCCTCCCCCTTTCTGCCCTTTTCCCTTCCCTTCCATAACCCCTATAACATGTCTGACTCCATTCTGTATGGTGTTCCTATCCTTCTCTCTCTTCCCTGTTCCCCACTGCCACATAAAGATCCGCGCCTTCCCTGCCTGTCCAGGGACCAGCTACCTGCCAGCTTGGCCTCGAGCACAGTCCCAGCCTAGTACCTGCTGCTCCCGCTGCCCACTGCTGGTGGCTTGCCTCGTCCCAGGACTCACTGTCTGTGGCCTGGGCCCAGCCAGCTGCCCACAAGGCTTGCTAGGGACCAGCCACCTTCCTGTTGCTTGGTCTTCTGCACAGTCCCTGCCTGGGACTGGCTGCTTTCCACAGCATGCTGCTGGGGACCCGCAGCAAATCCATTTCACACACCCCTGTGAAACTCTAGTCCCACAGAACCTGATGCTTTCTTCTGACCTCTGCATGCCCTGTACGTATGTGGCGCACAGACATACATGCAGGGAAAACACCCACGCACATAAAAATGGTTTTCAAATTAAAAAAAGAGGAAGGAAAACTAAGAAGGATGGCATCCTAAGGAACAACAAATGAGGTTGTCTTCTGGTTTTCCCATGCATTCTCTCTCTCTCTCTCTCTCTCTCTCTCTCTCTCTCTCTCTCTCTCTCTCACACACACACACACACACACACACACACACACACA
>NW_004954087.1:0-1202 GCF_000317375.1 Microtus ochrogaster
TCAGGGTTCCCTGCCCTGTGGGAAGTCCAAGGACCACCCACCACCATCCAGGTCTAGTAAGGTGAGCATCCAAACTGCCTAGGCTCCCACAAAGCCAGTACGTGCAGTAGGAACAAAAACCCATTGCCATTGTTCTTGAGTTCTCAGTAGTCCTCATTGTCCGCTATGTTCAGCAAGTCTGATTTTATCCCATTTAAATATCATTATCTGCTTGGATATCATGTTATAATAATCTATTCACTCTGCATTGACAGACATTGGAATCCAGGATGAGAGAACATACAGAGGCATTTTTATTAAACAACCATGTGCACTGAATGTCATCAGAGTGACTCATATAAATGATGGGGAAAGTTTTCAAATTTGAGTTGATAAGAACCCAAACAACACACTACCGCCTGGCGAAAAAGTTATTGTGATAGGCTGCTATCAGCCAGTTCATTCCCTGCGGACAGGCTTCAGCCAAATCTGAAGCAGAAACCTGGAATGTGTACTCAAGACAGTACATCTGCAGATTGTACTTAGCTGTTATCCTTTTGCTGTGGTTGCCTTAGTTACTATTTCCAACACCATGGTTTATTTTGAGACAGTCTCCATCTTTGTATATTTTTGTTTTCTCAAATTCACTCACAGGCAGTGCCTGCTTTAGATGCAACATGTTCTTGCAAGCCAGGATCTTAAAGTAGATCTGTCAGGATGAATTCAAGTACACAGGCTTGGGTTGTGGGTATATTGCCTTTTATTTTTCCAAAGATAGCTGATAATACCAAAACTGCCTATGGGTCCATAAAGTATACTATAGGCTTTTAGGACTAGCATTGGATTAGGAAGAACAGGGGAAAAAGATGTTGATTTTGTATTTGTTATAAACTCAATTATAATTTTTCTCATAGAATTCTGGTATTTTTAAAATTTATTTTGATTATACCACATTGAAATAGCTTGTGTAGTTTAGGAACTTGTCATATATCTATAGTAAATTTTCATCTTCTTTTCTTCTGGAAGAAAATCATATTTGCTTGAAAGGAATGTGGAAATAAAATTCAGGTGAATGAAACTTGTTTTCAACAATTGCAGATTTTAAATCCACAAAATCTTAAGTTAGTACATTTTCTATTTAAAGTCCTAATAACTCAAGTAAAACAAAAATAGTTAAATAGAAACTATATGATTAGTGATTCCCTATCACCAAAAACAATAAA
>NW_004954088.1:0-1202 GCF_000317375.1 Microtus ochrogaster
CAAGTATGCACCATTGAATAGACTATCCCCACCTATCTCCCATAGCCAGGAAACAGATCAAATCCATTGATATATCCATAATCTGATATCCCAACAGAAGGGGAATGAAGGTGGGAGGTGAGACCCTGCATGGAGGAAACTGGTCATGAAGGGGACTATTTTGAGGAGTATATATTGTCCTCAGCTGCATTTTTAAGTTCTCAGGGCTTCCAGAAATGAATGGATTTTATTGTCACCCGTGCCCACGACCAGTTGTTCTGCCTATCACAGGACTGTTGGAATGGAAAGGGCAGCCATGGAGTGGAACATCAGAAACCGCCTTCCCTTCTTCAGGCTGCTTCTCACAGCCTTTCCCGGGCACTTGTCACACTGAAGGAAACTGAAGCGCATACCAGCCTTGCAGATTTCCTTGGTCTGCTCTGAGGCCTCCACACTGATTTCTGAGATTCCCCAAACCTCTGGCACCAGAATCCATTGTGAGTCCTAATCCAGTTTTCCTAGCTTGCTAAATCAAGCTCAGCTGGTTTGAATTCGCTCTCCTCTCTCTACAGCAATCTAACACACTTGTCGGTACTGGTCTCAGGTGCTAAGTTTGCACCTCCAGGCTCTGGCATTAAAATGCTGTTTCCACCTTCCTGGCAAAGGAGAGGAGGGTGTCAGGCTCTTCAAGGCTGAGCACATTTTATTCACAATAACCTTGTGCCCCTCCCCCTTTTCTCTCTATATAATTAGTGATGTAGCATCAAATCATCTCTCTAAAGACCAAAGAACTGCTTAAGGCCATACCAAGGGATGTCATCTCCCTGTCCTTCCCTTGTCCCTCCTGTACCTAAGCCCTATTTGCAACACTCTTTTACTTCTTTTAAATGGGTGCTCTAGCCAGGAAGAACAATCTCCGAACAATTTTATTGTACGCTGGAATTAGCCAATCAAACGTTCTCTGAAATGTTGACACTACAGTTCTAGAAAACTGACTCCCCAGATGACGATGAACACCGCCTGGTACGGTTGAACCTTTGCTCCTGGATGTTCCAGAAGCAGCTGGGATAGTAGAGTCAAACCTAAGTTCGGGCACTAGCACTACCTCCACCATCCCTGTGGCTCAGAATCTCAGTTTTCTCCCCTGGGAAGTGGGGTGAGCAAGACTGACCTAATGAAATTCTTGTTTCACATGGTAAGGTACAGCAGAGGGAAATGCATGC
>NW_004954089.1:0-1202 GCF_000317375.1 Microtus ochrogaster
GGAGAGGGAGGGGGAGAGGAGTGGGGGGAGGGGGAGAAGGGTGGGAGGAGGGGGAGGGAAATGGGAGGCTGGGAGGAGGGGGAAACTTTTTTTTTTTTCTTCAATTAAAAAAATAAATACTATGTTAGGGGGAGGACCTTGGACTTTCCACAGGGCAGGGAACCCTGACTGCTCTCTGGACTGGAGAGGGAGGGGGAGAGGAATGGGGGGAGGGGGAGAAGAGTGGGAGGAGGGGGAGGGAAATGGGAGGCTGGGAGGAGGGGGAAACTTTTTTTTCCTTTTCTCAATTAAAAAAATAAATACTATGTTATTGCATATATATTTTACTATACTTTTATAATTACTTTGAATGGTACTTATTCTAATTGTAGAAAGACTTAACAAGAACAGTATTCCTTTACAACTGAAGCACCCTCATATGCATTATACTTTCAACATTTCTTGACTACATTACAAAGCCAACTTGAGTAACTGATGTATATGATCTAGTTTGTACAACTATACTCTATGATCCTCATAAAGCAACATAGCTACTTAATGAAACCTTTCTCAGAATATTTTTCTGTCATTATGCAATATGTGACTCGGCATATATGCATGTTTTAGTCATATTCTGATTACTGGTAACAGATATTAATATTTAAATGATAAAAGACAAGTACAAATATATTAAAATATAGACTTTTTCAGTCTTTCAATATTTACTGAGCTCTTAGTATTGTTAAATATTTTATTAAGTGATGAGGGTTTATAATTTGGCACAAATTTGTTTACTATTGCAATATTCCCTTGATGGATTATACCCTTGATTGGTATGATATGACATTATTTTATTATCTTTATTTTGTTGTTATTTAATCAGATATATTAGAACAGTAATTCCTATTTATTTCCTCTTTTAATTTCTTAGAATAACTTCCCTATCATTTTAGAGATATTATCTGTCTTTGGTAATGATGTGTATTTCTTGAATGTATCAAAAAAAACTTGCTTTTTAATAATGTAGCCTGCTAACTTGGGTGTATTAATTTGGGGATGCAAAACCACCTACATTCAATAGATAGATGTGGTAATATTTTGTTATTCCTCTAACAAATAAAACTTGCCTGAACTGCTGAGAAGTCAAGAACAATGGCACTGGGTTTTGATCCTACTGCACATACTGGCATTGTGGGAGCCTAGGCTGTTTGGATGCTCACCTT
>NW_004954090.1:0-1202 GCF_000317375.1 Microtus ochrogaster
AAAAAGCCGGGCTTCCTAAACTCAGAACCATCCCGCAAGCAGCCAGGGACACGCAAGTGAGGCCGTGAGACGGTCACCCTTCCCTTCGGGGAACGTGAGCAATTGCAGAGAGACTCTGTCTTGGGACATCTTGACAAGTGCTTAACTACCTTTGACTGGAGAGAGTGGCAAATGTCTGCAGAAAAGCATTGTGGGAACAGACAGGCACTAGACCTGCAGGGGCCGAGACCTTCCTGAGGACTGTGTTGACGTAGTGATGTTGGACGGGAAAGTCATTGTTGGAGTCACAAGGGTCTTGGCTTGTTCTACTCAATGATGTCATCGCTGGCAATGGGTCCACCTCCTTGTCTCCAGGACCCAGTGTTCAGTTCCACGTTAGAAAGGAGATTAGGGTATGGGATAAGGCAGCGTTGTCTTCCTTAGCACTTCCGAGGGGAGGGAGGAACTGTGGATAAACCTCGCCCACTGAGTTCTTACCAGATATCTGCTATTTTGCCCAGCTTCTCACTGCCAACCCGACCTGATGGCTCTCTTCCCAGTTTTCCAGTCACAGACCTTGGATTCCTTGTAAATTCCTGGGCAGAATTCACAGAATGAACAGCCAGTGGGTCACTGGGCAAAGCCTCTAACGCATCCCTTATCGTCCTCCTGCTTGTGAGAGCCACGCTTGTTTTGTTTGGGCTTTTACTGTGTTCCAGTCTGGGTGGACCAACAGGAACAGGCTGACTGACTCACAGACTTTGTCTATGTAGCTGTTTGGTGGAGCAACAAAGACCAGCTTCTGGAAGGTTCAGCATCTCTGTATGGGAGGCAGATTTAGACTGGAGGTGACCCCCAAGCAACGTGTGCTTTGCTGTTTGTTGACCATGGAATCTTCCCTGCTCTATCCCCAAGAAAATGGCTGTTCAGCTTCCCCCTTGCCTCCCTTCATGGGTAGAGAACTCGTTACCACTCCAGGACGGAGGGGCAGTTCCCTTGTGTTTCCACAGCAGAACCTTAAAAGATCCAGCAATGAGTCCTGTAAATGGAGTTTCTCTGTCTCTGCAGTCACTCCCAAATAACCATTCAGAAACTTACTGTTAATTATAAATGCTTGGCCAATAGCTCAGGCTGGTTAATAGGTAACTCTTGTATTTTACATCAACCCATATTTCTTATCTACCCTCTGCTGTGTGGCTGTACCTTCTTTCAACATGATACAT
>NW_004954091.1:0-1202 GCF_000317375.1 Microtus ochrogaster
GAATTTCTCTGTGTTGCTTTGGAGCCTGTCCTGGAACTAGCTCTGTAGACCAGGCTGGCCTCAAACTCACAGAGATCTGCCTGCCTCTGCCACCCGAGTGCTGGGATTAAAGGTGTGTGCCACTACCACCTGGCGTGTTTTTTTTGAGCCATACATTTTTTTCTGTTCCCCTCCCTTCTCCTCTCCTCTCCTCTCCTCCTACCCTCTCCTATGGCCCTCATGCTCCAAATTTACTCAGGAGATCTTTTGTCCTTTTCTACTTCCCATGCAGATTAGATCAATGTACGTCTCTCTTAGGATTCTCATTGTTGTCTAGGTTCTTTGGGACTGTGAAGTGTAGGCTGGTTTTCTTTGCTTTATGTCTAAAAGCCACTTATGAGTGAGTATATGACCTCACTCAATATGATGTTTTCTAGATCCATCCATTTGCTGGCAAATTTCAAAATGTCATTATTTTTCTGCTGTGTAGTACTCCATTGTGTAAATGTACCACATTTTCCTTATCCATTCTTTGGTCTAAGGGCATTTAGGTTGTTTCCAGGTTCTGGCTATGACAAACAATGCTTTTAAGAACATAGCTAAGCACATATTCTTGTGGTACAATTGAGCATCCTTCCTTTGGGTATATACCCAAAAGTTGCCACTTGCTGGGTCTTGAGGTAGGTTTCCTAATTTTCTGAGAAATCATCATACTGATATCCAAAGGGGCTGTACCAGCTTGTACTCCCACCAGCAATGGAGGAGTGAACCCTTTATAAACCCCACACCTCTCCATCATAAGTTGTTGTCAGTGTTTTTGCCATTCTTATAGGTGTAAGATGGAATCTCAGAGTTGTTTAGGTTTGCATTTCTCTAATGGCTAAGGATGTTGAACATTTCCTTAAGTGTCTTTCAGCCATTTTAGATTCCTCTGTTGAGAGTTCTTTGTTTAGGTCTGTACTCCATTTTTTTACTGAATTATGTGATGCTTGGGGCTGGAGAAGGACTAGAGGTGAAGAGCACTGACTACTCATCCAGGAATTCTGCGTTCAACTTCCAGCAACCACATGGTGGCTCACAACCATCTGTAATAAGATCTGGTGCCCTCTTCTGTCCTGCAGGGATACAGCAGGCAAAATACTGTATATACAATAAGGAGTTGGTTTAAAAAAATGCAATAAAAGCTCATTATAGAAAGTCAGAAAATACAAAAAAAAAATCAA
>NW_004954092.1:0-1202 GCF_000317375.1 Microtus ochrogaster
TTGGTTTCTCAGTCAACCATTTTAGAGGCAAGGCTGTTGGTATCTCTGAAGGGACATCAATTGCTTGTTCTTGTACAGCCCGAATGGCCGGTTTTGATCCTACGTAATGTTCTGGCTTTGTGGGAGCCTAGCCAGTTAGGATGTTCACCTTCCTAGACATGGTCGGAAGGGGGAGGACCTTGGACTTTCCACAGGGCAGGGAACCTTGACTGCTCATTGTACTGGAGAGGGAGGGGGTGATGAGTGGGAGGAGGGGGAGAAGGGTGGGAGGCTGGGAGGAGGCGGAAACTTTTTTTTCCTTTTTCTCAATAAAAAAAATCAATTACAAAAAAAAAAAACCTGGAGCCCCTCACCTGTCTTTCTGGGATTCTCTAGCTAGCCAACAGGCAAGTTTTATACAGGTATGATGCTCCAACACTTCTATCTCATCTATCAGACCATGAAAGCCACACATCTACCAGAACTTCAAAGAAGAGCAAATACATATATTCCTCAATGTGTTCCATATGATAGAAACAGAAGGAATATTGCCAAACTCTTTTTATGAGGTTACAGTTACCCTGCTAACAAAATTACATAAAAACTCAACCATGAAAGAGAACTGCAGACTTATCTCACTCATGAACATAAATGCAAAAATGCTCAATAAAATGCTGTCAACCCGAATCCAAGAACACATCAATAGAAATCACTATGATTAAATCAGCTTCATCCAAGGAATGCAAGGATGGTTCAACATATGAAAATCTATCAAAGTAATCCACTACATAAATAAACTGAAAGAAAAAAATCTTATGTTCATCTCAGTAAATGCTGATAAAGCAATCAAAAAAATTCAACACCCCTTCATGGTAAAGGTCTGTCTAGAGCAATAAGACAACAAAAGGAGACCAAGAGGATTCAGATTAGAAAGAAGTCAAACTTTTACTCTTTGCAGATGATATGATAGTATACATAAGTGACCACAAAACTTTTTTTTTAAATTTATTTATTTATTGAGGATTTCCGCCTCCTTCCCACCTCCCATTTCCCCCCCCCCCCCCCCTCTCTATTCCTCCTTTTTTTCCAGTCTTTAGAATAGTTCTGGCTCCCTGACCTGTGGGAAGTCCGAGGACCGCCCACCTCCATCCAGGTTCAGTAAGTTGAGCATCCAAACTGCCCAGGCCCCCCCAAAGCCAGCACGTGCAGTAGGATCAAAAACC
>NW_004954093.1:0-1201 GCF_000317375.1 Microtus ochrogaster
TCTCAAGTTCTTGGCATGGGAAGGTATTCTACAGGCTAACAAAAGAGAAATATGAACACCAAACCAGCCACAAAACCTTTGGTTTACATTCTGTCTTGCCTACATAATATGGTAGAACACTGATGGCACAAACATTGGGAGAGTAACCAAACAATGTCTGATTTGACTTAAGACCCACATCAAAAAGATGGAACCCATACCTTTCCTGCTTATGTAACCAAGAATCACAGACCAAATAGCTCAGAGACCTAGAGTAATAACATATTAAAAACAATAAAAGCTAAAAAAGGAAAAAAATAAAAAGTGAAAAATGTATCAATAAAACGACTGTTTATGATATTCTGCTATACGAATAGATCAATGAGTTATTCCATCCTCATCAAAGAAGATTCTTTCTATAATATATAGGAGGAAATATAAACATTATGCAAAGAGAGAGATATGTTGGAATACACAGCTCTAAGTGGGATGTCTCCATCAAATTCCTTTCCTCAAAGATCGGGAAACCCTGAGGAAGAGAAGGCAGACAGAGTGTAAAAGCCAGAGGAAGTGGAGGACACCAGGTGAACAAGCACCTCAAAATTAACTAAGCAAAGCTCATATGAACTCACATAGACTGAAGTAGCATGCACAGGGCCTGTATAGATTGGTACCAAGTCCTATGCATATACATTATAACTTTCAGTTTATTTGGGGGGGGCTGTATTTTTGAATGAGTGGGTTATGATTCTTGTGCCTTCTCTTGGGGCTCTTTTTCTTCTCTTGGTTTGCCTTGTCCAATTTTGATGTGATAGCTTTGTTTTATCATATCGTATTGTATCTTGTTATGTTTTATTGTTATCTCTTAGAAACCCATTCTTTAATGAAAAATAGAAAGGGAGTGGATCTGAAAGTGATAGGAGGTGGGATAGGACTAGGGGGAGCAGAGGGAAGGGACTGTAGTGAGGATATATTGTATAAAAAAATAAAAGGGGGAAGACCGGCATGTACATAGGGAGATGATACTTAGATAATCAAAAGATGTGTTCATAGGGATACAGGCCATCCACATACCAAGAGTACCTCTTGAAGAGTTTGGCTGTAGCTAAGCTTCCTTAAAAACAACCCAAACAGCCGGGCGATGGTGGCGCACGCCTTTAATCCCAGCACTCGGGAGGCAGAGGCAGGCGGATCTCTGTGAGTTCGAGACCAGCCTGGTCTG
>NW_004954094.1:0-1201 GCF_000317375.1 Microtus ochrogaster
GCCACCCTTGCCCGGCTAGGCAATTGCTTTGATATAGATTTTTGTACATTGATATAATGTTAAATATTGAATATTGTATGGAGCCTGTCCTGGCACTAGCTCTGTAGACCAGGCTGGTCTCGAACTAACAGAGATCCGCCTGCCTCTGCCTCCCGAGTGCTGGAATTAAAGGCGTGCGCCACCATCGCCCGGCTGAATACAGCTTCTTTAGTTTATTAAATTAACAGATTTTTGAATTCGGATTTCCTAAGGTAAATGTATAAAACCTATGCTAGGTTTCATTTGCCGGTGCTAATAAATGAGGGGCCTCATGTGTATTAATTTCATCTTTTTTATATACCTTTTGGTATTGTCATTTTAAAAATGGAGAAATACCACCCACCCTGTGTAAGTAGTGAGGTAGCTACTGAGTTCTCCAAGCCTCAAGTCTCTGTCTTCATGAGAACTGCATCTTTTCTTAGGGTTAGTGTCTAAAATGCTCAGAAGAGTACCCAGTGCACACTGGCAAGCACGTGGTGAACCAGAGTGTGTCACTGTCCTTCAAGGGAATGGAGCAGCAGGTCAGGGAAGGCCAGAAGAGGTGTGAACACAGCATTTGCAGGCATTTGTTCATTCAGCTTTGTCCTTGGAGGACTGTGCCTGGAGGTCACCTTTGCTCCGTCGTGTGGCTTCAAACTGTCTCGAAAAACAAAAACAAAACAAACAAACAAAAAACTGTTCTTAACAAAAACAAAGAAGAAAACACTGCAGACTTCTCTGTGCGACTCAGGAGGATTCTCCCGAGAGGTGACTCATTCTGTACTGACTTGACCTCAGGGTCCAGGACAGCGTCCCCTCCCCCATACACAACAGTTCTGAACTGAGGTGTCGCTGTAGCCTCTGTAGTGCTGCTTTGGTGTCATCATCCTTTCTAACCGCAAAGTCTTGAGGGCAGGACCTGGATCATCTGTACCTTAATTAGTACTTAGGGAAAACTAACCATTAATGAATGACCCAACCTGTTACTGAATAGGATGACACCTTATAATTAAAGTGTCACAGTGCTAATACAAGTGTCATGGTAGCTCATTTGTTACTTTACTGGGTAAGTAGTGCTGGGCCATCTACCTTTTAAAATAACTAATTTGAGAAAAGGAAAGAGATAGATTTGTTTTGGTGGTGATAGTCCTCCCTCTCTCCCTCCCTCCCTCCCTCCCTCCCT
>NW_004954095.1:0-1201 GCF_000317375.1 Microtus ochrogaster
TTAGGGAAGTTCCCGTGCAGGAAAGACACGGAGTGCAGATATGCAGACAATGTAGTCTTACACAGTTAATTGTTTCTGAGCATCCAGTGGCCAAATAAAAAAAGGAAACTGGATTAGCTGTGTGATTTTTTTTCTTTTTTTTTGGGGGGGGTTCCAGACAAGGTTTCTCTGTAGCTTTGGGGCCTGTCCTGGAACTATTCTTGTGAACCAGGCTGGCCTCGAATTCACAGAGATCCACCTGCCTCTGCCTCCCGAGTGCTGGGATTAAAGGCGTGCGCCACCACCACCCAGCTAGCTGTGTGATTTTTAACAAGATACTAAAGGAAGAGAAAGCATGTGCTATGGTTTGGATTTATCTCCACAGAGTTCATGTGCTGGACTCTTAATCCCCAAATTAATCTGTTAATGGTGTTTAGCGGTGCAGCCTGTGGGTGGCACTAGGGTTAAATGAGCCCCGTGATGGCCTTGGTGACTTTCTATAGGTAGAGGTAGGGTTCCTGAGCTAGTACCTGCCTCTGTCTTGCCAAGCTCCCCTCTCTACCTCGTTACAATCTGGCAGCCTCTTGGCAGACTCTGCCCCCTTGTCGTCATGGACCTGAAGGAGCCATGAGCTAACTAAACCTGTTTTCCCTGTGAATCACTTGGTCTCTGGTATTTTGCTGTCACCACAGAGAGAAGATGGAGATGGCGTGTCTGGACTCTCACTTACCACATCTGAAGCTCACTGGCATTTCTTTGGTTGTCCCTAGATCTGCAGAATTGTGACCACCTCGGTGTCCACCAAGCTGCAGCCTTACATCCATACTCTTCCAGGTGAGGGCTGGGAGTGGGCTGAGGATGGAAGAGGATGGGAGGGCTAGAAGGGAGGCAGAGTGGATGGAGCAGGCCTGAGCCTGGTGACGAGGGGAAGGATGGGCTGCAGTCCTCCACAGCTAACACCGGGCCAGTTCCTTGTGCATTCAGAAGTGAAGTGGAAGCCAGCCCCTTCCTCCAGCCAGGCAGAGGGCAAATACCCTGAACCCCAGCACCCCAGTACCCCTGTACCTCAGCACGCATGCACGCACGCGCACACACACACACACACACACACACACACACACACACACCCTGCCTCTCTGAGGCCAATGACACACACAACCTGAGGTGAGAGACTGCCCACTTCTCTCTAGACCTCAGTTCCCACGCCCTGAAAAGGGAACAA
>NW_004954096.1:0-1201 GCF_000317375.1 Microtus ochrogaster
ACAGAGACAGAGAGAGAGAGATACACAGAGACACATACACAGAGACAGACAGACACATACACAGAGGGAGAGAGAAAGAGAGAGAACAAGTCAGTCTTGCCATTTAGACCAAGAATCGCCGTGATGGGGAAGCAGAAGTGACATTTCCATTTCAAATATTGCATATGATGAAGATTCCTGTTTCCTCTCAAGTTCCACCCTGTGGTTTTTCTGCTTTAAGTTGCTTTCAGATAATGAAAACAAAGCTGGAGCGCTTTCCCCCCAAATGATGTTAGGCTGAGACTGTCTTTGTAATCGTTAAACCACAGTCAGTTAGTTAGTCTCAGACTTGTTGAAAGTCTTGGTGCATCCTGAAGAATTTAGATTTAGAGGGTTCAGGAACATGACGGACTTTTCACACTCTGACTCGGGCACCCAGATGAATGGGTTCCCTTGGTTTTCTGGAGGCTGGTAGCTATGCTTTCTTTCACAATACAGTGTCTGTAGGCTCTCCTGTCTTACTGGTGGGGCCTTGTCCCCTCTACCTGGTATAAATTAGTACAGCCATTGGCCAGATGAGCAGATGAAGAAGTAAGTGCACTCGAAGGAGAAATGGAAGCTGGCAGATGAGCTATGTGACTCTCTTCATGTTGGAGACATTGCTGGGTGAAGTTGTTGAGGGCCTTGAAGTTACGAAAGTGGCTTTAAAGCCTTGAGAGCCTACACGGGAAGACATTCTCATTCATGAAGTAGGGCGTAACTCATTCTCAGTTCCTTCCCTTGTCCAAAGTGACTAACAGCCTCTACTCTTTAGATCATATATGTGTGTGTGTGTGTGTGTGTGTGTGTGTGTATTTAAGTTTTGATTGATGTATATTCATTGTGTGTAGAACAGGTTCCTAAGACATTTTTATTCCAGGAGGGTTATCTAGTATGACAATATTCATCATTCTCTCCTTCTTCTCCCCACCCGTGCTACTTCACTTCTTTCTCAATATAACTTCACCTCTGTTTAATTCCATATGGATGAATGATTTTATTCATCCATTCTAAACACTCCGACCAAAAACCCTTTGAGGAAGAAAGAGTTCATTTCAGCTTCAAGTTTCCCAGGGATAGAGTTCTTAATGCTTAGAAGGCATGCTAGTAGGGTAACTTTATCTGTACACTGGAAAAGGGAGTGGGAGAGACAGAGGAAGACAGAGAAAGACAGACAGAGACA
>NW_004954097.1:0-1200 GCF_000317375.1 Microtus ochrogaster
GAACATGGAATCATAAATTTGACACATTGTACATTAAAATAGATACATCAACTATTAAAATAAATGTATCTCTTACTGAGAAATAGATCAAAATCAAATCTAGTAGTTGACTTATAAAATCACACATCTACTCTTGAATCATTACTTATTGAATACTGAATAAGATACATCATCCATCAAATCAAATGCCATCTCTAGTAAATCAACCCTCCCATCTGATTCAAAACTGCTTTCCACTAAATCAGAAAACTACCTAATAAATCAAAGCAATATTGCATCAAAGAATTTCATTTAAAATAAATATAGTCAGTTACCATACAGCATATTTCATAGTAGAAGTATCATTTATTAAGAGAAATATATGCCTATTACCATCTAATTCATTCAAGTATGCTCTTTTGATATAAAAAAAGTCATTTCAGCATTGATTTACTGATCTTAAATAACATTTCTAAACAAATAATTACCAAAAAAGGAAACATGTGAGGTATTTAAAATAAATCTGTCTTCTTAAATAGTTATAATACATTAGCTGGAGGTTACTTATGCTTTTCACCTTAATTTTTTCTCATTTGTTGCAGCTGTATTTGTATCTTTGATTCATACATAATAATACTTATGTTTTACAGCCTGCTGATTTGATACATGTATAAAGTGTAATGGTCAAACCCAGATAGTTTATATATAAGTGAGAGAACACATTGATCACATGTCTGGGCTGTGAACATTTAAAATCTTATACCCTAACCACTTGAAAAAGAGCAATTATCATTAATAAGCATCCCTCAATTTGAAATAGAACAACTGAATTTACTCTATTAATACCCATGGACCAACCTCATCTTCACTCTTTGCCATTTCCACCATAGTCTTTGGTAGCAACTATTCTGCACACTGATTTTAGAGCAACTGCATTTTCCACATATGAGAAAAGTCACGTGGCCTTTAGTTTTCCTTGCCTGGCTTATTTCACTCAGCAAAATTCCCAACAGGTCCATCCATGTCATTGAAAATGACAGGATTTCTTTCTTTGACTAGCTGCATAGTGTTTCATACTGAATACCTATCACTTTTGGGATCCGTTCATCCACTGTTGGTCAACTTGTTAGCTACTTGAATGGTGATGTAAGAAAAGTGGAATGAAGATAACTTTCTGAAAGGCTGATTTAAATTCTTTAGGGATGTTCCCATGAAGGGATT
>NW_004954098.1:0-1200 GCF_000317375.1 Microtus ochrogaster
AGAACCAACCAGAAGCTTCACAGTTGGAATTGGCAATACCACGCACTTCTTTCATGTTCTTTCTGCCTAGCCTTATTGGGTTTTCGTTTCCGCATGTGGAATGGGCGATGCAGAGGAGATGGAGTGTCTCCAGTTTTAATCACTTCACTTTCCATTTGAAAAGTAATTCATCATGAGAAGTCAGTGGGGTATAGAGAGCACTAATTGCAGCAAAATATCAAGGACAGTTTTCCTCTGTCTTAATTAAACATTAATGAGTAAAGTTATTTGCAAATGCGTGCTGCAGGGATGGACTTGTCTGTCTAGGTTTGGTAAATACTGACACTGGGTGTCAAAATAAAGCACCTTAATTGATTTATACAGAAATAGTTTAAAAAGATTACACCTGGCTTGACATTTCCCTTGGTTTTTATAGAGTAGTTTCTGATTAATTATTTATAAAGAATCTTTCCCTGACCTATCCTAATTACAGGAGTGATTGTTTCCAAACTAATCAATTTGGTCCAAATTTGACTTTCCTTTTCAGCTGCCCTATCAGCAGAGAGAATGATACAGTAGAGTATGATGCTCTGGAGTTTCCTCATTTTTTTTTCAGAAGGAATATGTAAAAAAGATATATGTTGTAAGGTTTTAGAAGGCATTTTTCTTTTAGACAAATTTAGAATTAATAATTTGCTGTGTGTGAATTTTAAGTTAAATTTCTGTGCACTTGTAACCTGCATTTCTATTTGAACATTAATATTGTAAATATAATTTAAAACCCATGAAGTATAATAAAACAAACCTCAAGCCTTCAGCTATGTTGTCTTTGATGCATTTTATTTTGTAAGCAAATACACTAGGAAAAGGCAAAAGTAAATTAAAATTTGTGCTCTCAAGTTGATCTCTAGGTAACTAAATTGACAGTGACTACTATAATCCGTATATTGGTTGAATGACAGTGTTTTTTTTTTACTAAATTTTCTCATATGCGTCTCTGAATAAATACCAAGCACTATTTATTTTGTTGATCTGATTAAGCTACTTTCATAATTATTCATTGTAACCCGTTTGAAATATGTTGTGTTAATTGAACAGTTTATAGCTCCATAGAGAAAAAGAATATAGTATTTTTGAAGTTGAATATTAAAGAAAATGTTTGATTTGTACAGATCAATGTAATAATATAGATATTTTTCTGAAAATTAAAAAATCTTTAAG
>NW_004954099.1:0-1200 GCF_000317375.1 Microtus ochrogaster
AATAAATAAATAAATAAATAAATAAATAAATAAATAAATAAATAAATTTCTGATACAGTGGGGGTGTAGCATAGTGGCAGACAGAGTGCTTGTCTAGCATGTTCAAGGTCCTAATCCCCAGTACAAAAACAAAACAAAACAAAAAACACACACACAACTAATAAACTTTCACTGGGCACGACTTTAGCATTTGGGAGGCAGAGACAGGAGGATCTCTGTGAGTTCAAGGCCAGCCTGATCTATGTAAAGTTCCAGGACAACAAGAGCTACATAGAAAACCAGGTGGTGGCGGCATATGCCTTTAATCCCACACTCAGGAGGCAGAGACAGGCGGATGGATCTCTGAGTTTTAGGCCAGCTTGATCTACAGAGTGAGTTTCAGGACAGCTAGGGCTGTTACACAGAGAAACCCTGTCTCGAAAGTTTCTGGAAGAGTAAAGCTAAGACGAATAGAACAGTGATGATGGCTGCAGCAGGGACTCAGTGCAGGGGCACAGAGCCACTGAGTCTGCAGGCTTCCTCTTGTCCCTTGATCAGAAGTCTCTCTGTTTGCGGAGGAACAGTAGTGGTTAATAAGGAAACGTATCCCGTACAGAAACTTCATGGACAAGGTAAGACTATAGATCAAAATGACAGGCATCTGGAGGACTTGCTGTTGCTGGCCCAGAGTGTCAGCAAGAGCCTTGTAAGCTAAAATGTATGAATATGTTTCTTAACTTCAAAGTTGAAGATTCCAAATATGAAGTCATTGAAAAACTCTAGTCCTGAATAAATAATATAAAATCCATCTGGTAATTTGTCATGAATTGGTTATGCAACTGATTCAAAACATTCAAATAAACATTCATTTCATAATTTAAAAAAAAGATAAGACAAGTTATATATAAGTGAGTAAAATTTAAACCAAGTCACAGGGACTGAGTAAGAAAGTAGGCCATCCCCCCTGGTGTTCTAGGCAGACTCTCCAGCTGTTGCAAGTAGGCGTAAACGGAAGCTCTGTGGTCTGCTGGGGGGTGGATTGTTGATCGAGGACATGGTGGTTAACCTTGGTTTGGATGAAGCTTGTGCTTCACGCTTCTTACATTCCAGGTTCTGCTTTGGTTAGGTGCCCATTCTACCTAGCTAAGATACACGATTTTTGATTTATTTTAATTTTTTGGTTTTGGCTTTTTTTTTTTTTTTTTTTTTTTTTTTTTTTTT
>NW_004954100.1:0-1200 GCF_000317375.1 Microtus ochrogaster
AAGCCTGAGCGAATAGGCCAACCAATTTATAATTAATGTAGACCTCTGTGTATTTCTTTGGGACTGAAAGACTGCAGGACTGGGTGGGACAGAAACCTCAGTAAGCATACCTCCACTCCCCTTTCCCTAAAATTCCACTGGCATACCTGGGTCAAAGAGGAAAATGAACTTGGTTTAGTTGGATTACTTTGGGGCATACTCAGGCTGAGATGTTGGGTCACTAATGTGCTGTCATTTCTCAAAATAAACATTCACAGTAAAAACCTGAAATTTATAGACTGGCTTCTGGAGAATATTGTTCTAACCAATAAATTTTTCTGCTAAGAAAATTTTCAGAGTTTTAAAGTTACCATATTGACCATTATTTGGCTAAAATGTATGTTGTATATGCCCCTACATCTTTTCATCACTTTTTTTGTTATTTCTCTAGAATCTAGTGATGTGGCCTAAAAAGATGTAAAGCCTTGAGCACAGGTTAGATCTTACAGGGTGGGCATGAGTTGCCTGTTCCAAACAGAGGATTGTCAGATTCTAAACAGGAAAGACCAATGCACTCTTTTTCTAACTAGATGTGATCATACCATCCCTATGGAAGTAACTCAGGCAATTATTTTCGCTAATATATTAAGATTAAAACAACAACCCTCAGGACACATATCAGATCAGGCATGCTTTTTACTGAATTCAAGTAAACCACTAATTGCTATCAATTAGTAGAGGAAATAAAATCCAGTGATCATAAGGGATTAATTAGTTTTGATATAGTACCTGCTTAATAGAGCTTAAAGTATAATTTAAAAATTATTCTTACTTCAAGATTCCAAAGATTTAAATATCTTTAGAAATAAGTTTATTAACCTGTGCTACAAATCCAATTAATGCTTTTCCAGATGTTAAATACAAGCAAATTAGATAAATAAAAAAATTAGTAGTAGTTAAATATTCTGTAAGACTTTTACAAAGAGAAGAGCTTTTGATTTCTAAAATCTAAACTCTTTCCACTGTAGTTTGGGTCTACTTCCCTGCTCCCACACTTGGAACTTTCTCCCTAAATTTCCCTAACCTGGTCTGTCAGTTTTCTTCCTCCCAGCTTACTCTCTTCTTGGGGTCTTGTAACTTGATGGTTCCTCTGACTACAACGCTGTGCCTCAGAGACCTGGAAATTCCCTGTGGTATTTTGAGACTTCTCAGCAGGGATTC
>NW_004954101.1:0-1200 GCF_000317375.1 Microtus ochrogaster
AAGTCATAGTAGAGGCAGAAAAGGAGGTCAAGAAAGTCTATGGCCTTCAAAGGTTCACCTCTAGTGACCGCCTACCTCCTGCTGGGGCCACCTTTTATCGATGATCAAAGCCACCTATTAAAATTGACATCACCTAGAACAAAGCCTTGAACAGACAAGCATTGAGACATTTGTGTATCAAACATCACCAAGAGACACAGTTATTTTTATGTTTATGTCTACATTAGTATTACTTGACAATTAATTATATAGCACTAAACTCAATGGAAGAGCTCTATCTCCAATTTAAGAGACTTCCATTTATGAAAAATATACTTATGTTTAAACTATTTTGGCTTTTTAAACTTTATGTAAGTAATATTGTAAATTATGGTCATTTTTTAAGAATTCTCTTGTAGACTTATATTGGTTGATTTTTGTTAGACTATTTTATAGGAAGGTCAAAATGTTCATTTTTTGGAAAATTTGTGATTATGGATTTAATCATTTAGAGATAACTAAGAATTGATGTATAAATTATAAAATCTGAAACACTTCTGTCCCAAGTGCTTCATGGTCTTCTTAGATAAATATGTTAGTTCTTTGAGCATCAGTTTTCTTTAAATATTTGCTGCCTTTCTGACAATAGACCAGACATAGCTAATCACTTTAAATACAGTGTAGAGTAGATAACATGAAATATTTCATTCACAAAGGAATACTTATGAAATGAATAAAATATGAAGACCCAATAAATTATAAAGCATTATCAAAATATGCATACTGATGCAACATTTTAAACCCCTGTGAGTCCCCAATACTGAACAACCAAATAATATTCAGTTCTCCTTAACTGATATGGGATATTTTATTAATGTAACTTAAAGGCCGATGCAGTTTGGTATCTATCCCAGAGGCTAAAGCAAACATCAGAGATTTGGAAAATGAAAAGTTTTACTTTTAAAACTATACACACCATACAAAAGAATCATCCTGATACTTAAAAAAATAAAAGATTAAATAGCAGATAAGTCAAGAAAAGTTCAATTGCTTCTTAACAAATTATTCTTCAGTGAGTTCTTTGGGATTCTTATCACTTTGACTCCAATATCACAGAGATAAAATATCAGCATCTGCTTCTGGATCATTACTCTCCCAAGCTAAGCTACCTCCTTCCCTGAAGAGCTCATGGTCAGTGTCATTGTGACCCTACTTGTACTT
>NW_004954103.1:0-1199 GCF_000317375.1 Microtus ochrogaster
TATTCACTGGTTGTTTTACAAACTGCTGTATTCTGAGACTTCTGTAGACATAAGAAACAGCAATGGGTTTATGGGTTGGTTTTTTTTTTTTTTTTGGTTTGGTTGATTATTTGGGGGTGGGGAGGGTGGGCATTGGTATCACACAGAATTTGCAATATTCACCCCTATTCTATAGCTTGGTTTTCCATGTTCTTAACAGAATTTTAGCATAGTAAAAAATATTTAAATGATTTATTCATTTTATGTGCATTGGTGTTTTGCGTGCATGTATGTCTGTCTGAAGGTGTTGGATCCCCAACAATGGGAGTTAGAGACAGGCGTGAACTGCCATGTGGGTGCTGGGAACTGAAACCTCTGTAAGAGCAGTCAGTGCTCTTAACCACTGAGCATTCTCTCCAGCCCACATAGAAAAATTTTAACTTGGAGAGATGTACAGGGTTTTGCTAGCTTGCAACTCTGGCCTTCTCTCTCAGCTTCCCTAGTCCTGTGATTCTAGGCACAAGTCACCAGGTCTAGCAACATTTTAAATTTGGATTAAGTTAAATTTCTTTTTAAAAAATGTATCTTTATTTTCTGTTTTGTCCTATGTGTGCCTGTGCTCTTGGGTGCTTGGTGCTCAGGGAGGCCAGAAGAGGGGGATGGATCCCTTGGCACTGCACTTACAGATGGTTCTGAGCCACCATATGGATGTTAGGACTCAGACTGGGTCCTCTTCAAAAGCAGCCAGGGCTTTTAACTTCTGAGCATCCCTCCAGCCCTAAGTCCAATGTCTTAATTTTTCCTTTCGGAGATCATCTTTGTGGTGTCAAGGTTAAATCTTAAAGATTTTCTCCTAGGTTTACTTCCAAAAAATAGAAAAAAAAAAGTTTTCTATTTTACTTGTTTTATTTTTGTTTTCTGGGACACTGTCCCCATGTGACCCATGACGTCTTCGAATCTGCAGAACTCCTCCCATCACTACCTCCTAATTCTGTGGTTACAGGCACAAGGCACCATGCCCAGCTGTCTCTCTCTCTTTTTTAAATTTATTTATTTATGTACTTTCTATATACACCAGAAGAAGGAATCTGATCTCATTATAGATGGTTGTGAGCCACCATGTGGTTGCTGGGAATTGTATTCAGGACCTCTGGAAGAGCAGTCAATGCTCTTAACCTCTGAGCCATCTCTCCAGCCCCTACCACCACCATTTCCACCAC
>NW_004954104.1:0-1199 GCF_000317375.1 Microtus ochrogaster
GGGGAGGGAAATGGGAGGCGGTGGCGGGGAGGAGGCAGAAATATTTAATAAATAAATAAATAAACAAATAAATAAAAAATATTCTATCAATGCTAACCTCACCATCAAAAATATTTTAGTAAGATTATACTCCGTGATAAACATATGTACGTATATAACCTTTTGCAAATATATGGACATATTTGTGAACATGATTAAGAATAAAATCCTAAACCTGTATTCCCCTCACCCCCTCCGTTCACTTTTATTTTTCTCTCAGGAATTCAAAGATGTCTATTACAATTCTTCCACAGGTTGACAAATGAAAAAAAGTTAATCTAATATAATTTTTTAAATGAAGAGAGGGGGCGATTTTACTGCATAGCCCAGGCTGGCCTGAAACATCCATTCCCAGCCTCAAGAGAGTACAGCAATATACCCTCACGCCCAGCAAGAAAATTTCCTTTTTTAAAAAAATATATTTATTTATTTATTTAATTATTATGTATACAATATTCTGTCTGTATGCCTGAAGGCCTGAAGAGGGCGCCAGACCTCTTTACAGATGGTTGTGAGCCACCATGTAGTTGCTGGGAATTGAACTCAGGACCCTTGGAAGACCAGGCAATGCTCTTAACAACTGAGCCATCTCTCCAGCCCGCAAGAAAACTTTCCATTTACCATTTTGTTTACAGTTTTTGTTTTTTTGCTCCCTCCTTCCACCTCAAGAATTGTTAACAAATGTCCAAATTTTTGGGAGTCTTAAGGATACACTCTGAATATTAAAGTAAGATAAGAATGTTCCTCTGATAAAACAGCTCTGCTTCACAATTCTTTTTAAAGACGTGGAGAATTGCAGGCTGACAGTGAAAGTACTGACCATCAACATTAACGGTTCTACGCTCAGCATCATTTCATCTCCAGGCCAGTGTGCAGCTCGGAAAGGTAAGGCTTTTTTATTTCTTCATGTACCCATAGAACTATTATCTTACTGAAAGTTTATTAGCGGTCATTAAATAAAAAAAACTGACTATATGTGCATATGCATATACATATGATTTATTAGAGTGTCTCATGCACGAAAGGCCGAGCATCCTGTAGCTGCTTAGTCCAAGAGGCTGGACGTCTCAGCAGCCCTTGTCTGGCACTGGAGGCCTGGAGGATTCCTGGAGGGCTTCTGGACTTCAGTCTCTGTAGGAATCCCCCCCCCCCAAAAAAAA
>NW_004954105.1:0-1199 GCF_000317375.1 Microtus ochrogaster
CATGTCCCTACCCCCTCTGGTTGGTCTCCTTACTTCTTTGCATAGTATCCCTCCTCTGCTTTTCTGTTTTCATTCTCTCTGGTTTTTTTTCAAGACAGGATTAGTCCAGGCTGACCTGACAGTTGCTATGTAAGCTGGCTTTGAACTCCTGATCCTCCTCCCTCTAGCTCCCTAGTTCATGGATTACAGGTCTCCATTCTGCTTGTCCTTCTGCTTTCTTAGCACACATATCCTTCCTTCCCCTTGATGATCTACACACACATACACATGTAATTTTATATCTAGCTTTCATGAGCCAGAGTTTTGAATTGATGGATAAGGATTGTAATACCACAGTTGGCTTATACACTGAACAGTTAAGGGCAAGTGGGACAACTAGAATAAAGAAGAAATGTTAAGAATTTCATGTGATTGTGATGTATCAGGGCATACTTTTTTTTCTTTCCAGGCTGAATTGGAAGCCAAGAAAGCAAAAATGAAAGGGACTCTGATCGACAACCAGTTCAAATAATTCAGATCTTTCTGAGTTGAGACTGGAGGCCGGCACTTAAATCAAGACGAAAGAGCTTCTTGATTTCATGGTCTCGTTTCTATGTCCCAGGAAGAATCTTTCTGTCCTTCCCATTGAGTTTCCTGCATTGCTGTTCTTGTCTTTCACTAAAATCCTTGACTCCATTTCACTTGCTTTCTAGGAGGTAGATTGTTTTCAAAATCTTTGTATAAGTAAGTTTTCTGTCTTACTTGTCTTTGAGACAAGTTCCTGGTACACACTGGAGGACGGCCCTGAACCTATAATCCTCCTGTCTTAGCCCCTCCAGTGCTGTAACTGCAGGAATGCACCACCGTGCCTGGCTTCCCTGTCAGTCCTCTTCTGTGATTATCTTTAGGGCTAGATAAGTCTCTAGTTTCTAAGGTTGATGGTGTTTTTTTTTTTTTTTTTTAATTTTTCGAGACAGGGTTTCTCCGTAGCTTTTGGTTCCTGTCCTGGAACTAGCTCTTGTAGACCAGGCTGGCCTCAAACTCACAGAGATCCTCCTGCCTCTGCCTCTAGAGTGCTGGGATTAAAGGCGTGCGCCACCACCGCCCGGCATTTTTTTCTTTTTGTTTTTCATAAAAATTACTTTATTGCTACTTTACATCTGTAATTTTACTACTGAATTGTAATATAAACATCTGATATGCAGGATATCTGATATGTG
>NW_004954106.1:0-1198 GCF_000317375.1 Microtus ochrogaster
AAAAAAAAAAAAAGAAACAGAAAACGAAAAGTTGTCAAAAGGCAAAGAGGGGTACAGGGTCACATAAAAGTAGGATGAAGGTTAACTTAAATTTGCAAGACAGTGACATCACAGACTGAGAAATAGCTCAGTTTAAATTTAGAGCACTTGCTGCTCTTGCAGAGAGGTCCCAGCACCCACATGGTGATTCACAGCCATCTCTAATTCCAGTTTCAGGGGATCTGTCACCCTCTTTTGGCCTTCTTGGGCATCAGGCACACAGGCAATGCAGAGTTTGAAACAGAGTTGTACCTTCCTAAAAAAGAACTCCCAAGGAAGACTCTTCTTGGTAGGACTAAAATAATTCATGTGAACCCACAGTTAACTTGTTAATAACGTAGTAATAGTATAAAAATGTTACGGGTAATCGACTACAAGCAAGAGCAGGGATTTGTTTCCAATGCAGCTCTGTAACTCTGAAGATGAGAAAAATGAAAAAGGTCAGTTTTCTCTTCTGATGACCTCAACTACGACACAGTCCATTTCTATCACAATCACACTGGAATCTGCCAAGACACAACACTGCTTTACGTACTGTCCTTGCTTTCCCCATAAGTGAACTATTCCTAAAAGGAAAACCTTTTAACAAGACTACCATGAAATTTGTTTACCCAACAGCCTGTCTTAAATACCAGCATCTTAAAAATCTAACAGTACAGGAGCTAGAGAGATTGCTCAGTGGTTAAGAGAGTCCCAGCACCAACATGGAAGTTCATAACTGTCTGAAACTCCAGCTCCAGGGGATCCAATACCTCTCTGGCCTCCATGGGCACTAGGCACACACATGCTTATAGGCAAAATACCCACACATATAAGTTTTCAAATTAAAGTTGATTAACACTTTATACAAGGAATGTTTACAGTACTTCTCTGATATAAAAAAGAAAAAAGCGTAACTTCCCTATGATATTCGGAACAGCTAAATAAAGAGTCAGCATAACATTTTTGTATAGCCGGGTGGTGGTGGCACACGCCTTTAATCCCAGCACTTGGAAGGCAGAAGCAGGTAGATCTCTGTGAGTTTGAAGCCAGTCTGGTCTACAAAGAACAATGTCCTTGCTTTCCCCCACAAGTGAACTATTCCTAAAAGGAAAACCTTTTAACAAGACTACCATGAAATTTAGGCTCCAAAGCTAAAGAGAAACCCTGTCTCGAAAAA
>NW_004954107.1:0-1198 GCF_000317375.1 Microtus ochrogaster
GGACAGGCTGCATTATGGTCATTCTCGGTTGCACGGGACAGGCTGCATTATGGTCATTCTTGGTTGCACGGGACAGGCTGCATTGTTTTAGTTTCACCAAGAGGGGAGCTCTGACCCCGAAGCACTTTGGTCGTACATGTCTATAAATTTGAGTATCTGCTCCCTGTAGTCCTTTAAGTATTTTCTCATGAAAAAAAATAAAACACTTGGAAATAACTCAGCCATTTCACTCTGCTGCTGAGGAACCTTTGCCTTGTTTCTGTCAGCCTGTGAGAGGCGCAGCTGCAGTGGGGTGCTGAGGTTCCCGTTTACCCCACATGTCCGTGTCCTTTGAAGGCCTGTGAATCTGCAGCTACAAACTGGAAAGTGCCTTTTCTGCCTGCAGGGGTTTGTTCTTGGCATTGCCTTCCCTGGACCTTTGGGCAGCTTTCCCTGGAGTGTGTGGCTCAATTGGAGAGCACAGGGGGGCTGGCTGTGGGCAGTGTTCCATAGGTGACAGACCCTGTGAAGATGCCAGGAGCCTGCCTGACTCCAGGTGTGCTGATAGATGCATGCCTTGAATCCCATCACGTGGGAGGTAGAGGGACCTGGATTTCTAGCAATTTGCAACCAGCTCATAGTGAGTTCCAAGCCAGCCAAGGCTACATAGTGAGACCCTGTCTCAAAAAACAATAGGACTGGCCAGGAGGTGGTGGTGCACTCCCTTAATCCCAGCACTCAGGAGACAGAAGCAGGAGGATATCTGTGAGTTAGAGACCAGTCTGGTCTATGACGTGAGTTCCAGGGCAGTCAGGGCTACACAGAGAAACCCTGTCTCAAAAAAACAAAAACCAAAACAAAACAAAAAAACAAAAACCCACAATAGAACTGAAGAAAAGGATAAACACTAAAGAAGACTGACTGTTCTTCAGAGGACCCAGATTGAATTCCCAGCACCTATTTGGTGGCTAACATCCATCTGTAACTTCACTTACAAGGGGATATGATGCCATCCTCCGGCCTCCACAGACACTGCATGGACATGTTGTTCAGGCATTTATGTAAGCAAGATATCCATACACAGAATAAAAATAAACCCTCAGATTAAAAAAATTATATAAAAATAAAAATTTTAGCCGGGCGATGGTGGCGCACGCCTTTAATCCCAGCACTCGGGAGGCAGAGGCAGGCGGATCTCTGTGAGTTCGAGACCAGCCTG
>NW_004954108.1:0-1197 GCF_000317375.1 Microtus ochrogaster
GTCTCAGAAGTCTCTCCTGGTCTCTCACTTGCTGTATCATTTTCTCACAGTGACCATGACCCATTGTTGCTCTGAATCATGTAGAATGTTTTCCTCAACTTAATAAAAACGTTTGAGGTGAGGGAATTAGCTACTTTTTTCTTTTTTGAGACAGGGGTTTCACTGTGTAACTTTGGTGGCTGTTCTGGAACTACCTCTTGTAGACAAGGCTGGCCTTGAACTCAGAGATCCGCCTGCCTCTGCCTCCAGAGTGCTGGGATTAAAGGCGTGCGTCACCACCGCCTGGCTTCTACTCCACTTTTCTCAGCTTTATAGAACCTGTTAAAGAGCATAGTACTTTCAAGCACTAAGACTAGTGCACAGATGGGGAGGTGGTGGCGTGGGCTTGTGATTCCAGCACCAGAGACTGGGGGTTGGCCAGGTCAATGGCAGGAAAGATTGATAAACTTGGATCTAGCTCAGATTAAACAGTGAACTGGTTGCTAGCCTGAACTACATAGAAAGAACCTGTCTCATAAAAACTCAAAATAAGTATATGACAACCATACTCACTTCCCCTTTGCTCCTTTATATTAATTCAGGCAAATCTTTGCCCTACTTTGATGGTCGGATTTTCTTCAACTGCTAAGCAACCCGCACTCATACTTCTCTTGCTAGCTTAAACAGGTTAACTTGCCTGAATCAACAATTATTTCTGCTTAAATGAAGAAATCCTCTTAGTGTATAAAGACCGCACTTCCTTGACTGTGTGCTCTGTGGTTTCCTTCTACACATTATCATCTCTTAGCTGTACACACGTACTCTCTTGGTCAGACTGGACAGTGATTTGAGCACACCCCGTTCCTTCCCACCTACACGATCCCCTCGTCTACTTCTTCCTTCAGCGTATTTTCTCATTGTGTGTTCTCATTTTACCTTTGCACATTTAATTTCCTTTAGTCCCTTTAAGGCTAATTCCATTATTACAAACCACTGACTGTTTTGTCTTCATCTGGACCTGTGTAAATACTCCACACCATTCAACTGAAACAAAATTCTGGTGGTTGGTTTATAATTTTCTCTAAATTTCATTTTTATTTATCAACAGGATTTCACTATGTTGCCCAGGCTGGCCTCAAACTCAAGCTCTTCTTGGTTTTGCTTCCTTAGTGCTGAGACCATAGGCATGTGTCATCACATGGGCATTTTCTTTAAACC
>NW_004954109.1:0-1197 GCF_000317375.1 Microtus ochrogaster
TATATATAACAGCTTAAATCAAATATTGACCCTTACATACTGATAGGGGAGACTTCAATATCCCACTCTCACCAATGGATATGTCAACGAGCTAAACTAAAATCAAAACATGGAAATATTGGAGCTAACAGAAATTATAAATCAAAAGAACCTAACAGATATCCACAAAACATTTCTCCCCAACACAAAAGATTATGCCTTCTTCTCTGCATCTCATGGAACCTTCTCCAAAATTATCCACATGCTCAGTCATAAAGCAAGTATCTACAGATACAAGAAAATTGAGATAGCCTACTGTTTCCTATTAGACCACAATGGATTAAAGCTGGATTTCAACAACAGAAACAGGAAGTCTTCTAACTCATAGAAACTGAGCAACTTACTACTGAATGGGCTAAAGCAAAAATAAAGAAAGAAAGTAAACGCTTCCTAGAATACAATAATAATGAATACACAGCTCAACCAAACTCATGGGACACAATGAAAGCAGTGCTAATAGTAAAGTTCATAGCACTAAGTTCCTTCATAAAGAAATTGCAGAGATCTCATTCTAACAACTTAATAGCACACATGAAAACTCTAGAACAAAAATAAGCAGACACAGCAAGAAGAGTAGATTTCAGGGAAAAAAATCAAACTAATAACTTAAAATAGAAACAAAGAGGAAAAATTCAAAGAATCAATGAAACAAGATTTTTCTTTGAGAAAAACCAACGAGATAGACAAACATTATCCAAGCTAACTAAAACACAGAGAATACCCAAATTAATAAAATTAATAAAATGAGAAAGGGCATAAGAGATACCCAGAAAATCCATAAAATCAAAAGGACTCACTTTAAAAACTTGTACAAGACAAAATTGGAAATTTCCAAAAGAAATGAATAATTTTCTCAGTAGTTATCACATACATAACTAAATCAAGATCAGATAAATAAGTTTAATAGTACTATAATCCCTAAAAAAATTGAAGCAATCATTAAACTCTCCCAGCCCTCCAAAAAATGTTAGTGCCAATACTCCATAAAATAGAAACAAAATAACATTATACAATTCAATTTATGAGGCCACAGTTAACCTGATAACCAAATCACATAAAGTCTCAACAAAGAGATTGACAGACCAATTTCCTTTATTAACATAGTTACAAAATACTCAATAAAATACTTGAAAATCAAATCCAAAAACACATCAAAAA
>NW_004954110.1:0-1197 GCF_000317375.1 Microtus ochrogaster
GGTTACTGTGGACTTTATGAAGCCATCGAAAGTTGGGATTTCCAAAAACTTGAAAAGTTAGAGGAACACAGATTACTTTTACAGCGTTTACAGCCAGAATTTAAGACCAGAATCAACCCAACAGATATCCTTCCTGAATTGTCTGAATGCTTGATTAATCAGGAATGTGAAGAAATCAGACAGGTAAATTAATGCAAAGGTCCAAGTTTAGAAAAAAATGCTGAGACTCGTGGAAATGGTTCTGTCTTGTTTTAGGCCCTCAAAGGATAATTGAAACCCATAAAAGACCTCAACTAGAAGATGGAATGACTAGAAAAGAATTTTTAACGTGAATGGGGTCATTTTTCTATTTGAAGTTTAGCCTGTTCTCAGTTAAAGTTGCCTTGTTACTCTTTCTCCCAATAGTGTTTTATGCACACACAAATCACACTGAACAGTACAATGAATGAAAAGAAGAGATGGTGGGCTCTTGGACATAGATACATTTATTATAATCGTCTCTCAGTCACTAGTGAGGCAATCCTGGGCAATTCCTTTAGCATCTGGTTTTTTTCATGTCTAAAGTAAGAAAGATGTACCTTAACTACATGCTGGTCGGATTAAAGGAGGTAACGCACATACAATGCTTATGTCAGCTTGATGCATAATAACATATACACAGTACATTTTAGTTATCGTTAGACATAAAAGTCATAGAATACCTACTCTGTAAAATATTTATTGTTGTGCGGTTGGAGCCTTTCAAATAGCTCTGTGTGCTGATATAATCTTTGTGTGAATGGCTGTCATACGGGTTAGCTTTTTTGCCCTGGGATTGCTGATGGTAATGGATGTCAGGATACAGAAGATGAGAACATTTGGCTTGATCTATTGATATCACGTACAAAGGACAAAGGTGAAGGAAAGAATATCTTAAAAACTTATACTGGGTGGGGCAAAATGATGTGAACCAAGGCCTACTGAACTGTCCTTCATGGTGATTTTGGTCAACTGCTACGTGAGTAGACATTTCTTCAGCGATGACAGAGCTAACTGATCCACGGTGTGCTGCATTTGTCTCGTTCAGATCTGCTTCACCAAAGGGATGATGGCAGGTGCGGAGAAGATGGTTGAATGTCTTCTCAGATCGGATAAGGAGAACTGGCCCAAGGTTTTGAAATTGGCTTTGGAGAAAGAAAACAGCACGTTCAGTGAACT
>NW_004954111.1:0-1197 GCF_000317375.1 Microtus ochrogaster
TGAAAGAAATAACCTGGACCCAAAAAGACAGTAATAGTATGGACTCATTCATAATTGGATATTAACAATAACTGTACAACAATTAACAAAATTTGAGAGGGTAGATAACAAGGAGGATCCATGGAGCTACACGTGGATTCCCCAGGAAACAGAAAATAGAAAAGATCTCTTAGATGAACCTGGAGCAGATGGAGACAAGAACTTGAGGGATCTGGTTGGGGGAGTGGATAGTTTAACAGAAGAGCAAATTTGAAACCAACTGTTGATAGAAAATGACAAAAGTCATAATCAGTAATAATATTGTGTATCCTCACTTATCTTTGTGCTCTGTCCTATTGGCTACACTTATGATTGTTGGAGATCACTGTATAGCAGTTAAATGGTAGTGTATTAATCAAGAGATCACATAATATGAGGTTTAAACAAGAGGGCAGTTTATGTTCTTACTTGTAGCATGCAAGATGCTGAGTCAGGAAAACCATAGCTTCAAGGTCTTCCTGAACTTGTACAGTCCATCTTAATGTCAAAAGAACCAAGTAAACACATTCTGAGTCGGTATGTGTAGCTACATTTGTGAAGCATTTAGAGCAACCTCCAAACTCTCAAGACTATCAGACAAGGTGGAAATAGGCTTACATATTTGAGCCTCTACAATTCCTCCATTTTTATTAATTTTAATTTACCATGTGATTCTGCAACAGGACAGATTATTACGTCTCTGATAGGTGAACACTTGCCTGTTTTCCAGACTTGTCTGTCTTTGGTCCATATACTCCAATCATTCATGTCTATGTCTTAATCACCTGGAAGGAAAAAAAGATCAAACCCATCTTTGACTGCTGATATCTGTAAGCAAAAGGTTAAGGAAAAACGTACTTCTGGGTTGTGCATCTCCGAGCCAAGTTTCTGTCAAGAGAGTTCATTTGCAATTAGATAAGGCTTTGTGAAAATACATGCTCCTGTGGCTACCTGATTCTGTGTTAATGTGGGGTTGAGGACATATCTGTGGTTTTTCACAGGATGAAGATCAAATGACATGGCTTCCAGAACATCTAGTTTGATGTATCCAGAAGGGTGCCAGTCCTGCTGATATCATAGCTGCTTATATCCGTTTCCTGGTAAGAGGTGTTTTTTGTCGCGGTCTGTCCCTGACAAATTACCAGTGTTCTTTTATTAGATTGATTTTGTACCTGGAGA
>NW_004954112.1:0-1197 GCF_000317375.1 Microtus ochrogaster
AAAAAAAAAAAAAGAAACAGAAAACGAAAAGTTGTCAAAAGGCAAAGAGGGGTACAGGGTCACATAAAAGTAGGATGAAGGTTAACTTAAATTTGCAAGACAGTGACATCACAGACTGAGAAATAGCTCAGTTTAAATTTAGAGCACTTGCTGCTCTTGCAGAGAGGTCCCAGCACCCACATGGTGATTCACAGCCATCTCTAATTCCAGTTTCAGGGGATCTGTCACCCTCTTTTGGCCTTCTTGGGCATCAGGCACACAGGCAATGCAGAGTTTGAAACAGAGTTGTACCTTCCTAAAAAAGAACTCCCAAGGAAGACTCTTCTTGGTAGGACTAAAATAATTCATGTGAACCCACAGTTAACTTGTTAATAACGTAGTAATAGTATAAAAATGTTACGGGTAATCGACTACAAGCAAGAGCAGGGATTTGTTTCCAATGCAGCTCTGTAACTCTGAAGATGAGAAAAATGAAAAAGGTCAGTTTTCTCTTCTGATGACCTCAACTACGACACAGTCCATTTCTATCACAATCACACTGGAATCTGCCAAGACACAACACTGCTTTACGTACTGTCCTTGCTTTCCCCATAAGTGAACTATTCCTAAAAGGAAAACCTTTTAACAAGACTACCATGAAATTTGTTTACCCAACAGCCTGTCTTAAATACCAGCATCTTAAAAATCTAACAGTACAGGAGCTAGAGAGATTGCTCAGTGGTTAAGAGAGTCCCAGCACCAACATGGAAGTTCATAACTGTCTGAAACTCCAGCTCCAGGGGATCCAATACCTCTCTGGCCTCCATGGGCACTAGGCACACACATGCTTATAGGCAAAATACCCACACATATAAGTTTTCAAATTAAAGTTGATTAACACTTTATACAAGGAATGTTTACAGTACTTCTCTGATATAAAAAAGAAAAAAGCGTAACTTCCCTATGATATTCGGAACAGCTAAATAAAGAGTCAGCATAACATTTTTGTATAGCCGGGTGGTGGTGGCACACGCCTTTAATCCCAGCACTTGGAAGGCAGAAGCAGGTAGATCTCTGTGAGTTTGAAGCCAGTCTGGTCTACAAAGAACACTGTCCTTGCTTTCCCCACAAGTGAACTATTCCTAAAAGGAAAACCTTTTAACAAGACTACCATGAAATTTAGGCTCCAAAGCTAAAGAGAAACCCTGTCTCGAAAAA
>NW_004954113.1:0-1196 GCF_000317375.1 Microtus ochrogaster
GTCCATGTCCGAAAGCTTTGTGTGTTTCCAGAGTTTCTTGGAGGAAGTAAGGTGACTGGCCTATCTTAGGATCATATTTCTATATATACAGCATTCTCGAACTCACAGAGATCGTCCTGCCTCTGCCTCCCAGGTGCTGGGATGAAAGGCATGCGCCACCATCGCCCGGCTCTTTACTCTGACTCTTAGTCCCTAGGAAGAGCGGTGTTAACTGTACCTGTGTGCGGTTGAATGCCACTCTGGCGAAGACAGCCTGGGACACGCTGGCCCTCTTCAGCTCGTCTCTGACTTGCTGGTAGATATCGGGAGAGACCTCCACGGAGGAGTTAGTTGGCTCTGGCTTCACGGCTCTGGGGATGGGGGGATGGTTCAGGAACTGCTGGTTGATGGCTTGAGGGTGCTGGTGAGCCAGGAGCCGGCTGACGGCGATCTGTTGGTTGATCAGATGGGCCATGGCTATCTGCTGCCTGACGAGCTGCGGACTGAGCTGGGGTGAGAGGAGCCCGGGGCTCATGATGGGCTGCAAGGCGGGCACTTGGTTTCGTATGGGGGTACTGTGGTGGATTTGGCTATGAGGAGATTGTTCGTTGGTTTTCCCCAGGGAGGCCAGCTGGTTCATATTTGGTAAATGCATTGGACGCTGGCCCAGAACACAATAGTCTGAAAGGTTCTCTCGCTCCACTCTTTCCACTGTTAAGAGAGACAAACAAAAATTCACCCTTATTTTCATGGTTATAATTTATTGCTGATATATAGAGTACCGAATTGCTATGTATCTGCTACATTTACGATACTAATATTTTCAACAAAAGTCAGAAAAACTCCAATGAAAGAATGAGCTAGGTTTAACTTAATCATTATACTAACAGATATTTTTCATAAAAGATATGAAAATGAAGATCTTGTGAAAAAAAAAAGTAAGCATTTCCTAGACTAGCCAAGGCAAAAAAAAAAAAAAAAAAAAAAATTTTGTGAAAAAAAAAAGTAAGCATTTCCTAGACTAGCCAAGGCAAAAAAAAAAAAAAAAAACAACCAGTCAATCCAATTCTAAAGTCCCAGACATCGCTACGCCCTGTGATCGCTCTCCATAAACAACGTTACTGACACAACCCCTACCGCTCTAGTCTACAGTCGGTGGCTAAGAGAACAGTTCAGAGTTACGGGGAGAACAGCAAGGGCAACGTCGCCTGCCGAGC
>NW_004954114.1:0-1196 GCF_000317375.1 Microtus ochrogaster
AATGCTTTTGTGAGAAAAGCACATGCGTTTCTCTGAAGAGAAGAGCTGTTGTGTGGGAAATGTCAAACTACTGTTAGAATTGAGAGCAGTATTGCTCTTCACTGTAGAAGCTTTACTTTGAAAGATAATCACATTCTTTTGAAACTGTATGAATTTCATGAAATGCTTTTATGAGAAACGCACATGCGTTTCACTGAATAGAAGAGCAGTTTTGTGTGAAAAGTTAAACAAGTGTTAGAAGTGAGAGCAGTGTTGCTCTTCACGGTAGAAGCTTTACTTTGAAAGATAATCACGTTCTTTTGAAAGTGTATCAGTTTCATGAAATGCTTTTGTGAGAAACGCACCTGCATTTCTCTTGAGAGAAGAGCTGTTGTGTGGGAAATGTCAAACTACAGTTAGAAGTGAGCGCAGTGTTGCTCTTCACTGTAGAAGCTTTATTTGAAAGATAATCACATTCTTTTAAACTGTATGAATTTCATGAAATGCTTTTGTGAGAAACGCACATGCATTTCTCTGAAGAGAAGAGCTGTGGTGTTTGAAATGTTAAAATAATGTCAGATTTGAGAGCAGTGTTGCTCTTCACTGTAGAAGCTTTACTTTGAAAGATAATCACGTTGTTTTGAAAATGCATGAATTTCATTTAATGCTTTTGTGAGAAACGAGAGTTTATCTGAAGGGAAGAGCTGTTGTGTGGGAAATGTCAAACTAGTGTTAGAAGTGAGAACAGTGTTGCTCTTCTCTCTAGAAGCTTTACTTTGAATGATAATCACGTTGTTTTGAAAGTGTATGAATTTCATGAAATCCTTTTGTGAGAAACGCACATGCGTTTCTCTGAAGAGAAGACCTGTTGTTTGTGAAATGTCAAACGAGTGTTAGAAGTGATAACAGTGTTTTTCCATATAATGTTGATTATTGTCCTCTCAAGATCTATGAAGAATTTTGATGGGACCTTGATGGGGATTGCATTGAATCTATAAATTGCCTTTGGTAGAATTGCCATTTTTACTATGTTGATCCTCCCAATCCAAGAGCAAGGAGATCTTTCCACTTTCTTGTATCCTCTTCAATTTCTTTCTTCAATGCCTTAAAGTTCTTTTCAAATAGTTCGTTCACTTCCTTGGTTAGAGTTACCCCAAGATATTTTATGCTATTTGTGGCTATCGTGAAAGGTGATGCTTCTCTGATTTCCCTCTCTG
>NW_004954115.1:0-1195 GCF_000317375.1 Microtus ochrogaster
AACAAAAAAAAAATAAAATAAAATAAAAAAATAAATAAATAAAACTCATACGTTCTAGGGTAGGGACATGAGATTTAGAATTAAGCAAAAAGAACAAAGCTATAAGAGAAACAAGAGACAGAAACACAGAAGGGCATTGGGAGGGACATTTGGTAAATACTGAATCCTCCTCATTTATTTTCCACCTGCTTATACATTCCATCCCAAAAGGGGAGTGGGGGAGGCAACAGACTTCATTAATATGATATAAGGAATACACTTGAATTCTCCAACCTTTGGTCCAGGTGGATCGGATCCACCTCTATATCCAAAATACTAATTAACCACACCCTAGGTCAGAATCTCTCGTTTGTAGCCACGCTTATTGTCAACATCTTTGAGAGAGCAAACATAAGCTCAAACTCTCTGACCTCCAGTCAAGGTGGAGGTGGAACAGGCTCACAACTGTGGGTCCCCGCTGCACAGTGATTACAGCATCCTTATTAACGTATACCGTCACAATATTGTACAGAACTGCAAGTTCCCAAATGCCCTGTGGCCCACCTAGTCAGTCTCCTCCTCCCGCGCAGTCCTGGCATCCTCCGATGGTTTCATAGTCTCTGTTTCCGCTTTCCTAGAGCATCGCAAAGCTGCAATCGGACAGAATGAAGTTTTCCCGGGGGCCAACTCTCACTTAGAAATGTGCCCTCGAGGTCTCCCAACACCCTCTCCACATAACTTGACAGCTCATCTTCTCACTTAATAGCACCCCATCATTATGTCTCAATCTTGTAGTGAACTTGGGCCACTAGGTGTGTGGCCTTCACATACAGCAAATCTCTTTCACCCTTAAGAGAGACAGAAAGGCTGGAAGCGGATGGAGTCAGACACTTCTTTGACCTTGGGGCCGTTAGTTTCATTCTATCAAATGGCCCTGTTAAGGGCTGCATGTGGTAAGGGCAGTGTCTTAGTTAGGGTTACTACCGCTGTGATGAGACACCGTGACCTGAACCAACTTGGGGGGACTTATTTGGCTTATCCTTCCACACTGTAGTCCATCACTGGAGGAAGTCAGGACAGAAACTCAAGCAGGGCTGAAACCCAGAGGCAGGAGCTGATGCAGAGGCCATGGAGTGGTACTGCCTACTGGTTTGTTCCTTATGGCTTGTTTATCCTCTCCAGGGCAGGGATGGCACCACCCACAATAGGCTAGGTC
>NW_004954116.1:0-1195 GCF_000317375.1 Microtus ochrogaster
TGATTCCCAATTTTATGAGAAACCAAGACACTGATTTCCAAAGTGGTTGTACAAGTTTACATTGCCACTAGCAATGGAGGAGTGTTCCCCTTACTCTACATCCTCTCTAGCATATGCTATCATGGATGTTTTTGGTCTTTGCCTTTCTGATTGTGTAAGATAGTGTCTCAGAGTTATTTTGACTTTTATTTTCCTGATGCCTAAAGACGTTGAACAAAAACTAAAGCTGCTTTCTTAAAGAATAGTTTTTCTAAGAAATGCTAGATTTTGAAGCATATATCTAAAATTTGATCTGTGTGGTCTTAGTAAATAGACATTAAGTTTTTGAGGAATTTAACTGAAATTTGCCATTCTATCAGGTGTAATACCAAGAAACAGCATTTGAAAACATGAATATGAGATACATACTTGCATACATGCACACACATGGGGATTACTGAGTTCTGTACATTTTCTTGAATGTTAAATTGAAGATACACACTGAACTCTTCTATACTGTAGACATAGAAAAATAATGTGATACATGATAGAATACATATCCAGAGGACCACCCATGCTTAATAAGTGATTAGAACTGTGATTTAAATGCAACTTGAACTCTGAGATAGAACAGAGTTGTCTTTAGGAATGTGGAGAAAACAGAACAGGCTTCCTTGGCCTAATACTTATGTGACTTTAACTAAATTATTTTCTAATACACAGTTTCTCATGTTTTAAATGGAAACAATAAATTCTATCTTATAGGGTCATTTGAAAAATTAAGTTATATGTCATAAAAAGACATAATACAGAGTGTAAAATTAATTATTTCAGTAGTTTTCAAGTAAAACATTGCATAAATTCTAAACATCTTTATAAGTGAAAGTAGAGAATTTATTGTTTATATTCCTTCATTTCCTAAATCTTTAGCAAAAACATAATGCGTATTTAATATGGGTAGTGTTGTTTTACACTTAGTTCAGAAGAAATAATATGAATCAATCTAACTTTAAGGTAACTGCAAAAACTGTAATGAAGAAACATAATTTAGAATAAAAATCCCCCTTTTTCTCTTTTGGCTATAGCTGTACTAAACAAGTTATAGCTCAGATACTCCATTTCTGAAGGATGTGGAACCTAATTAAAAAGCTGATAGAAACAACTTGAACCAATAACAGGGTCAGTAGTATCAGTCATAAATAAGTATATTCAGAGT
>NW_004954117.1:0-1195 GCF_000317375.1 Microtus ochrogaster
CATTCATGTCAATTTTGCCTAAGTCTCTAAAGGATTTTTGATAGGTTTCCAGCTGATAGGCTGTACGTATTTCAGTTCCATTATCTCATTTGAGTTTTACGTTAACAAAATAAAAGGACAAAAAGAAGTTATTACCATTTTATAAATGAGGCTATGTGGTGTGTGTGTGTGTGTGTGTGTGTGTGTGTGTGTGTGTGTGTGTGTTACTGGGGGTGGAACGCTAGGTAAGTTTTAACTGAACCACACTCAGGATACAGGAGGATTGCAAATTTGAGAGGTCAAATGAAACAAACAGTTATAAAAGCGGAGGTAGAATTATGTCCCAGGTACTTCATGCTTCACTGAATTATCTGATTTTATTTTCTCCAGTGAAACAAAAGCTTGCCCTGTCCCCTTACTCTCTTTACTGCTAAGGAGACTTCTGGAGTAAAATAGTTCTCAATATTAGCCAGGAAGCAGCAGACATAGGAACCAGTGTGTCTAGCATAATCTTTGTAGCTAATCATTACATTTTCCCACCTTTTTATTATTTCAGTTTTAAATCTAGTCTGTTTTCTCTCAGTCCATTATAAACAAACAAGCATGGAAGGAAAAAATAAAAGGAGATAATTTAGGGGAAGCTCCTTCACTTAAACACTTGCTCAACCACTTTAGTAGTGAATGGCACAAGGAAGGAGCCCGGTGTTCCACATCCAACTTTTCCGTGGTCCTTTGTATTCATGTGCTCAGCTCGCCACCTGCTCTTGCTCTGTGTGATCACACAGACACCTGCCAGCCAAACTGCTGTGCACTCATCCCCTTGCTCTTTGCATTTCAAGAGATTCAGGGTTCTGCAGACAGGAACTCTTTCTTCTTGCCAAGCACTGAGAAGGTCACCAGCCCCATCTTGGCCAAATGATTAAGGTGAGGTACCAGAAAGAGAAACCTTTCCTAAAGGTCTTACATAAATAAGAGGGGACTCTGGGGACCTGGCTACTATCTGCCCCACTCTGGTTGATTCTCTCCACCTTTACTGATTTTCTAGAAAAAAAAGGGATGGTACCAGATTTTGATGATGATGGTTATTTAGCTGAACAATTCAGGAATAATGATTTCACAGTGATCATCTTTTCTACATTCCCTCTGAAATCATTCTCATTCCTTAGAAAGAATTTTCTTTTCAAAACTGATCTTGAGAAGAAGGAAGCTTTGGAAA
>NW_004954118.1:0-1195 GCF_000317375.1 Microtus ochrogaster
ACATGTGGTATAATAAACACGCTTGCTGATTGCATCGTGACGGGTGGTCTTTTGGGGACGTCTCATGGATCCCAATAGCTTGCATCACCATGCCCAGCCAATAATGAGTTTTATAGAAATGAAAGCCCAGACGATAAACCAAACTCAGTTGTTCTATCTCTTTGAAGCCGCTCCTTAGACCTTCCTCATTTTTCATGAGCTCTGCCTCTGCCTCTGAGTGCTGAGATTAAAGGCATGCATCACCACGCCCGGCTATACTACCCTTTAGAAGAAAGATACTTTCTGATCAGTACAGTCCAGTTCTTCTGCAGCAGGCTGCTCACTCTGGGCTGTGTGATGTTTTCTCGTGACTCCTGTCTTACTCATGTGCAGTCATATCCCGGAAGTAATGCCACGTTCCTCTCCAAGCGTTCAGCCATAAGCTTGTGATGCCCCATTCCAGCTAAGGATCAGGCCATGACTTCCGGGCTTCTCTACCGCTCATTTACTACTTTTCCTTCGAAGTGGTGTTTAGGATTTTACATCTATTCCCTTTTGTGCATGTGTGTGCACATGTGTGTGCGCATGTGTGTGCGCATGTGTGTGCGCATGTGTGTGCGTGTGTGTGCATGTGTGTGCACATGTGTGTGTGCATGTGTGTGCGTGTGTGTGCGTGTGTGTGATGTGTGTGCACGCATGTGTTGTGTGCGTGCATGTGTGCGTGTGTGTATGTGTGTGCATGTGTGTGCGTGTGTGTGTGCACGCATGTGTTGTGTGCGCATGTGTGTTCCATGTGTGTGTGCGTGTGTATGTGTTGTGTGTGCATGTGTGTGCGTGTGTGCGTGCATGTGTGCGTGTATGTGTGCGTGTGTGTGTGTGTGCGCGCATGTGTGTGTGCATGTGTGCGTGTATGTGTGTGTGCATGTGTGTATGCATGTGTGCGTGTGTGTGTGCATGTGTGTGTGCATGTGTGTGTGTGTTGGAAGGGTAAGTGAGGAAGGGACATGTATGTAAACTTTAAAACTTCTTGAAGGTATGGAGAAAACATGGTGTTCCTTAACCTCTAAATATTTTCACATGCATTCTCTAAATCAAAGAAATTCTGTTACATAACCTAATACAATTACCAAAATCAAGTTGATTAAATAATTGATACTGATTAAATCCTCTTAAAGTTAATCTTAAAGTCATATCTAAGTTTTTTCAATTGCCCCAA
>NW_004954119.1:0-1195 GCF_000317375.1 Microtus ochrogaster
GATCTCTGTGAGTTCGAGGCCAGCCTGGTCTACAGGAGCTTGTTTCCAGGACAGGCTCCAAAGTACAGAGAAACCCTGTCTCGAAAACAACAACAACAACAAACCTAAACTGCCTTAACATCTTGAACAAGTGAAACCCAGTGGCTTAGGGCATTTGTTCCTCTGCATCTGACTTTGGTTCAGTTCTGGGTCCCCACATGGTCTTTCACATCTATCTGTAATCCAGTTCCAGGGATCTGATGTGCTCTTCTGACCTCCACAGGCACAGGAATGCAGGTGCTACATTTACATACATCCAAGCAAACAACAGACACATAAAATTTTAAGCTATAAAGGAGAAAAAAGCCAATTAAATAAGTCCACATAGTGCTATAAAAGCAAGCAAACAAACAGTGAGTCCAAAAGACAAGTGGAGATCAGGAAGAGGTGAACTGACAAGTTCATAGTCAACTTCTACCTTGGAGAATATGATAATTCAGAGAATAAGCTATTCAGTTTATATGTCTTTTGACATATAAAATAATGGTGAATCCTCTTCTCTCCCCATTTTTCTTTCTTTGACATATATGTATTCGGTGTGGCTTCCCTTGTGTCACAAAAGATTTTGTTTTTCACAAGTGTGGTTCCAATGAGAGGTAACACATTTGAAATTACCCAACTACTTATTAATAAGAGAGTACCATGAGGATGAAGAGGCAGTTTGTGCTAGGAACATACTCTCTTATTCAATGGAGGAAGGATGATAAAAATGAATAATTAGTGAAAATGAACTCTTGAATTTGCACTGAGAATCCATTACATGATGTGAGATGCTCAATATGACAATATCATAAAACACATAGGTTATGTTCAGGTTTTGCAGGAGAAGTACCTCCTAACGTGTTTGATCTCAGCTGGGGGTGCAGTAGGGAAGAGTTGGGAACATTCAGAAGATGGACTCTCACAGATAGACGTGAAAAGTGCAGGAAAACCAGAGGTTAAAGAGTTGAGCCCCAGTTCTGTTTGCTCTCTGCTTCCTGAGTATGGATGCAGTGTGAGCGGTCTTCCTCCTGGACCACATTCTCTCTGCCCACTGCCATGTCTTCTCTGCATGGATAACATGATAGCCTTAAATCACAATCCAGAATAAACCCCACCTACCTCAAATTGTTTCTTGTTGGGCTTTTGGTTATAGAGTCTCCCCATTATCCTATGT
>NW_004954120.1:0-1194 GCF_000317375.1 Microtus ochrogaster
TTTTGGTTTTTTCGAGACAGGGTTTCGAAATAAATCTTAAAAAAAGAAAAAAAGGAGCCGGGCGGTGGTGGCGCTCGCCTTTAATCCCAGCACTCGGGAGGCAGGCGGATCTCTGTGAGTTAGAGACCAGCCTGGTCTACAAGAGCTAGTTCCAGGAAAGGCTCCAAATCCACAGAGAAACCCTGTCTCGAAAAACCATAAAAAAGAAAGAAAGAAAGAAAGAAAGAAAGAAAGAAAGAAAGAAAGAAAGAAAGAAAGAAAGAAAGAGTGCCATTTTCTCCAAGGTGGGATCCTGGCTGGTGGTTATTTGGACACCTATCCAGGACTTAGTCTCGTGCTTACTAACAGCCTTACCCCTATGATCTTTAGCTTCCCTTCATCTCACCTTGATTCAATGACCTAACCATAGGCAGGCAAAGCACTCTTTAACAGTTTGGAGAAAAGAGATTGTGGTACACGCTACAAAAAACAAACACAAATAAATAAACAAACAAACAAATCTGCCAGGAGGTGAGGGCAGCACTCAGTAGGCAGATCTCTGAGTTCAGGGTCAGCCTAGTCTACAGAGCAAGTTCTACACTAGTCAGACAGAGCTACACAAAGAAACCCTGTCTCAGGGCTGGAGAGATGACTCAGTGGTTAAGAACACTGACTGCTCTTCCAGAGGACCTGGGTTCGATTCCCAGCACCCACATGACAGCTAACAACTGTCTGTAACTGCAAGATCTGACACCTTCACACAGACAGATACACATAAAATAAAATTAAAAATTAAAAAATAGATTTAAAAAAAAAAAGAAAAAAATCCTGTCTCAAAAAAACACCCAAAACCACATGAATAAAGTGAAATAGCTTGGGAAACCAATTTCTTTTTGTTTAAAGGGTGCTCCAGAACCACATCTGTCTAGCAAGTAGTATTTTGAATCGCCGGTAGGTTTCTCCACTGATGAAGAAGCCAAATCGAGCCAAATGAATAGGGCCAGGTTTAATCTGAATAAAGCTACTCAGGGGTCATCTGGGAGTTAGGGAGGAGAAGTCACACCCAGGGTCTCGGGAGGCAGAAGCAGGCAGATCTCTTGTGAGTTTGATGCCAGCCTGTCTACGAGAGCTAGTTCCAGGACAGGCTCCAAAACCACAGAAAAACCCTGTCTCGAAAAACCAAAAAAAAAAAAAAGAAAGAAAGAAAATGGGTCC
>NW_004954121.1:0-1194 GCF_000317375.1 Microtus ochrogaster
AAACCCTGTCTCGCAAAAAAAAAAAAAAAAAAGAATATGAGTTTGTACGTGACCTTGCTCAATCTTATTAATTTTAATAATTTGCATATTTTCTATCCTTCCTGTGACCTTCTTGCCTTCCTCTCACCTTCTTACTGCCCAGGACACGGAGCCGTGTTAAGAGAAGCAAAGTGGCTAGCTTTGTCTTGCTCCAAATTCCAGGAGCATCTTGGTTTCTAACACTGCTAGAACACAATCATTTGTGAGTAATACTGATGGATACTGGGCAGAAATTCTAAGCTTTTAAGTAGTTAGAACCTTGTACCACGAAGTGTTTGTTAAATTATGAAAACGTAATCTCCCCTCAAGCTGACATGAGGACCCGTTTCCTCTCCTTTCTTTTGCGGCACCATCTCACCGTGGTTCCTCCCAGTCTGAATTTGAACTTGCAGTCTCGGTCTCTTGGTCAGCTAGGATGACACATGAGCACGGTTGCGTGCCTTTTTGTTTGTTTTATTTCTTGTTCGCAATTTTTTTCCCCTCTAAGCTTGGATTAGCTCCTGGCTGCCCAGAGTTAAGAGAGCATGCAGTTTGTGAGCAAGACTACAGCCGCCTCTCCCATCTGTGACTTCACTACCACTGTCTTCGACGGAGCAGCAGCAGCAATGTCATAGCCCTTAGGAACCGAAAGGGCGATGCAAAGTCATTCAGGGGTTGGAGAGATGGGTCAGCGGTGAAGAGCATCTGCTGCTGCTCTCCCAGAGGACCTGTGTTCAATTCCCAGCACGCACATGGCAACTAACGACTGTCTATAACTCCAGTTCTCAGGGATTTGGTACCTTGTTCTGACTGTCTTAGACACCAGGCAAGCATGTGGTGCACATATACACACACAAGCAAAGCAATCATATGCATAAAATAAAACAAATTATTGAAAAACCATAGATAACAAATAAGGCAGAGCAAAGTTTGGAGACTTGTGTGGGGCTGTGGGTGAGGGAGGATTTTTTTCTCTCTTCAAGACAGTTTCTCTGCATAGCCCTGGCTATCCTAGAACTCACGTTGTAGACCAGGCTGGCCTTGACCTCAGAAATCTGCCTGCCTCTGCCTAAGTGCTGGGATTCAAGATATGAGCCACCACTGCCTGTCAAGATTTTTAAAGTTTATGGGAATTTTCATCATCAGAGACCAACATTATCACTGTACATCTTTTTT
>NW_004954122.1:0-1194 GCF_000317375.1 Microtus ochrogaster
GCAATGACTTTTGTACTCCCGCCGCCCCGTTTGCATTAATTAGTCAGGATTTTTCTAGACTGAATCATAGATGGGAGGAGAAGGTGAACTAAACCATTCTTCCTTTCCACTTACGTCTATTGTGTGACTTTTTAATTTATGATTAATTTCATAGATGTCTAAGTGTATTCTGATTATGTCCCCCCCTTCAAATTCCTCCTTGATTCCTTTGCACCCTTTTTTTATGGGGGGGGGCAGGGTGTCCTGTAGCCCAGGAGAGCTTGGAACTCATTGCATAGCTGAGGTTGGCCTTGAACTCCTGATCCTCCTGTGTCAGCAACCCAAGTGCTGGGATTCCAGACATACATGACCATCCTTAGGAAGATTAATATCTGATTCTTTTTTTTTCATTTATAAAATACTGATATCTTTTAGGTGCTTATATGGTCAAGGGTTTCTATAACGTTGCAAATAAATAGTTGTGGCTGCTGCTGGCCGTAGTCTGGTTGTTGCTCAGCTGAACAGCTGCTCTAATAAATAAACCTGTTTTCTTAAAAAAAAAAAAAGTTAGGCAGTGGTGGTGCATGCCTTTAATCCCAGCACCCAGGAGACAGAGGCAGGTAGATCTCTGTGAGTTTGATGGTAGCCTGGTCTACAGAACAAGTTCCAAGGCAACCAGGCATATACAGAGAAACCCTGTCTCAGAAAAAAAAAAATGATCCTGAAGCCAGAAAATAAAATATATTGTAATCTGTACCTGGGGGAATGAAAGGGTAGCTAGCTACTTAACACCGCAGCAAACACTTTCTGAAATGGTCAGCAGCTGCCTTTGAGAGGCCCTGAGTTTGGTTCCCAGCACCCGTAGCAGCTGGCTCATGATCACCTGCAGCTCCAGCCGCAGAGGGACCCAACCCCCTGGCCTCAGTGGACACCCGCACTCAAGTACACATGCCTACACCCTGACACCCGCATATACATAATTAAAAATTATTTCAAAAAAAGAAATTCCCTTTTCCCTCGCGTTTTCTTACACAGGTGAATGCCGTTTCTCTGCTCAAGCCTTCTCCCTTCCAACCGATCAGTCTCCATGTACCATTCTTTCAGACTGCACCCCAAGTGCCCCTTATTCTGTATTCTAACAAAGACTGGGGCCCCAAAGGCCAAACTCCTAGTGTGTGAGTGGGCACTGCTTCTGAGCTGGACATCTTTTGTAGG
>NW_004954123.1:0-1194 GCF_000317375.1 Microtus ochrogaster
TTCTAATTCTAATTTTTCCTAAATTTTTCTTCTTTAACCTAAAAACTCTATTCCCCAGGTGGGGCTTGAAGCAATGAAAAATTACCAGAGCTACCTCTCATTGGTCAAAAGCACATCTATATAGTAATAGGGAACCAAGCCATTACCATGGCAACACAAGGTTTCAAGGTTTTAGGAGAAAGACTGCAATCAGAGCCTGTTAGTACAGTGTTCATGTGTCTTTTATCAGCTAACCTTGTCAAGCAAAGAATTGATATGATTTTCTCAGGGTGCTTTGTGCAGCAACCTTGGTTCAAAATCTGAGACGCTGACCTTATGTATAGCTGTACTGTTTGAAACTTATGATCTAGTAACAAAAAAAGACTTGAATCTAGTTTGTACTTGCACTGAAGTAAAAAAAAAAAAAAAAGCTAATTGTGTGAAGTTAGTCTGAACAAAATGAACAAACCAGTCTCTGAAGTATCTACAGTACGCATGGGACAAGGGATCTAGTTAGGAAGCACATCCTAGTATATTTTCTATATATCAAAGTTATACTACTTCGTGAAAAGTCATCTTTCTGATCACTCGCAGATAAATGGGCCCATAAGTTTGAGAAGTAATCATGAGATTCCATTTACACATCACATGAGATTACACACTGTGATTGTATGTATTTTATTGGGCATTGGTGAGACACCAAAATGTTTTAGCAAATTTGAGCAACAGTTTACGGAAACAATGGTCTTGTAAGACTTGCTGGAAGGATTAAACTCCATCAGAGAATCACTCCTCTGCTGGGTTGACATTTGAAAACTAGTGGTCGTCCACTGTAACTCTTATGGTCTCTGACAATAATTTAATTGCATATTTCATTTTTTAAATTTTTTTTTCTTTTGTGTGTGTGTGGGGGGGCGTTTCCGGACAGGGTTTCTCTATGCAGGTTTGGAACCTGTCCTGGAACAAGTTCTTGTAGACCAGGCTGGCTTTGAACTCACAGAGATCCACCTGCCTCTGCCTCCTGACTGCTGGGATTAAAGGCGTGCATCACCACTGAGTGGCTAATTACACATTTCTGTCTTCCATTTCCTCTGTCCAAATCATTCTATGTAACCTCTCTTACACAAATTCATGGCCTCTTTCTAAATTATTATTGCCTGTATACATGCACAAGTAATACTATTTAAATGGTCAGACATACAGAACTACTTATAG
>NW_004954124.1:0-1194 GCF_000317375.1 Microtus ochrogaster
CCTGCCTCTGCCTCCCGAGTGCTGGGATTAAAGGCGTGCGCCACCACCGCCCGGCTTGTCAAGTGTTTTCATAGTTGAGTTTATATAAGGGGTTTATATGGCTTATTGCAGCTTTCTGCATACAGGTTGTGAGCCTCCAGTTATGTAACTAATACATATTTGAAGCTGAGCATAGCTCTGCACTTCGTTAATCCGCAGGCAGGTCTTTGAACTCCAGGTCAGCCAGAGCTACGTAGGTAGGGAGAGCCTGTCTTTATTTGACCCTTAAGTATATCAAGCCATGCAGCTTATGTAAATAGATACATGCAATACACCATGAACGAGACTTTGTCTCGAAAAACGAATCAAATTGAGGGGAGGAGTTAGGAAATGAAGGAATCCAAATTCACTGAGTGTGATGATCATCTGTACCGATGATAACCTGCAGCCTGACCCACTGCTTTTAACACTTTTAAAATATTGTGAAGTTTTATTTACATTAATTTTTTCAATAAAAGATACATTTATTCTGTATGATCAGAGAAATGATGTTTTGAAATGGAGAATCTGATTCATTAAAGAAAAATTGAAGTCTTTTTGTGAGTTGGTTTTTTGTTGTTTTTGTTTTTTCTTTTGAGATAGGGTTTCTCTGTAGCTTTGTTTTGTTTTTTCGAGACAGGGTTTCCCTGCTTTGGAGCCTGTCCTAGAACTAGCTCTTGTAGTCCAGGCTGGCCTCAAACTCACAGATATCCACCTGCTTCTGCCTTCCAGTGCTGGGATTAAAGGCGTGCGCCATCACCACCCAGCTTGAAAAAATATTTTTTTGTTTGTTTTCTTTGGGGAGGGAGTTTTGAGACAGTTTCTCTGTAGCTTTGGGGCCAGTCCTACAACTAGCTCTTGTATACCAAGCTGGCCTCGAACTCACAAAGATCCACCTGCTTCTGCCCTCCAAGTGCTGGGATTAAAGGTGTGTGCCACCACCGCCCAGCTTGAAAAATTGAAATCTTAAAAGAAAAACCAATGCAATAATTTTCAGTAGCCCTTTTGAATCCACTGTAACGCAGCAAAATATTCGCATTAAATTCTAAGAACCAAGCTGCAATTTATTCCCTGGCCCCCCCCCCCTTTTTTTTTTTTTGGATTTTTTGAGACAGGGTTTCTCCATAACTTTTGGTTCCTGTCCTGGAACTAGCTCTGGTAGGCCAGTCTGGCCTC
>NW_004954125.1:0-1194 GCF_000317375.1 Microtus ochrogaster
AAGCTGCTCACACCACGTGGGGAATGGAAACCCATTGGAAGGATACCTGGACGCTCACATGCTGACTTCAGAAAGAAACGTTTCCAAAGAAAGCAATCAGCAGCACAGGATGAATGGACCATTCATGACAGATGGTAAGAGGGGAGAAAGGCTGGAGGCCGTTTCTCCAGGGACCCCTCCTGTGTCAGCAGCCACTATGTGACTCCATCCTGTGGGTGCTGGCGTAGATCACAGAGCAGAGCCCTCATTTAGGCAGAATCAAGAAAAAAACAAAAAAAGAGATTTTGTTCCATTTTTAAGGAATTTATTTGCAACTTAATTAATTAATTCCAAGTCTTTCATTAAGTAGTGACAATCACATTGGTAGCTGTTTAAATAGGTTCCAGACGCTGGTCTCAGCACTTTGTGTCATGGACATGTATCAAGTATTTAATCATAATGCTAATCCAAGAGGCAAGCGATGTTATCAATCTCCGTTTTATAGGCCATGAAGCTGTAAAGATGAAAAGGTTAAGCAAGCTAGACTGGGATGGTTTATAGGGGCTGGGGTGCATCTGAGTGGTGGAAAGTTTGCCTAGAGCACCTGAGGCTGTGAGTTCCGTTTTCAGCAGAGCAAAACATACACTCATAAATAAATTAATAAATAAGAAGTGAAATGAAGTTTGGCCTGTTGTAAAAAACAACAAGATGGGATACTCATTAAATAGTCATCTAAACACTCACCGTAAAAGGGCATTAGAAGAGATGATTGCTGAAGCCCACCAACCATAAAAGTCCGGGAATCCTTCATTGCCGGCAAAGAGAAATTTGATTCTTTTATTTAGAAAAGAAGAGCCTTCTTTCACATATACAGAGCCAAGTTCCCCTAACAGGGATAAAAACATTAGCAGAATGTTGTAGTTCAATGAAGAGATGCTGGTGGTGCCCAAATCATCCCACCCACCCATCTACACAGCCACCCACACATCTGTCCACCTACTCAATACTGGACCACCTAATCTGTCAACCCAACACCCACCCATCTACGCACCTACCCACCTCTGTCCGCCTACCTAACACCCACCCATCTACATACCCACCCACCTCTGTCCGCCTACCTAACACCCACCCATCTACATACCCACCCACCTCTGTCCACCTACCCAACACCCACCCATCTACATACCCACCCACCTCTGTCCACCTACCCAACAC
>NW_004954126.1:0-1193 GCF_000317375.1 Microtus ochrogaster
CATCATTTCCTTCCATTTAGCTGAACGGTGACAAAAGTTAGCTAATTCCCATAAAATATCGGGGTCAGATGAACCTTGAGAAGGCCACCTGAAGGAAGCCTGTAAATTGTATTTTGGCCAAGTCTTAGAGCAAAGACGGATTAGTGTAGATAACTTTACAGAGGGAATCAGGGCGTGAGGTTTCAGAGCTTCCAGCAGCTGCCCCAGGGGGGAACCATTTTAGAAGGCTTAGCACCCATGGCTAGAACAGTGGAAATATCCGCAGAAGCCACACGGAGGTGCCACAAACACCGCAGCCCTAATTACAGGAGTCCCAGCAATCAGAGGGCCGTATTATAGACTAACTGATCCAAACCTAGTTTCCGACTGGAAACAGGAGGGGGCGGTTAAGCCTGGAGGATGCTGGTCGAAGCCGAGAGGCGCTTGCACTGTAGCAAGCCTGTACATAAAGAAGACAGGAAGAAGATCAGAAAGAAAACAAAAAAAAGGTAGAAGTGGGAGCTCCGAGCTCCCAGGCATGGATAAAACAAAACAGGTCTAGCCGAGGGTGAAAAGTCAGGGGAAGGGGGGAGGAGTCAGCAACCATACCCAGGAAATGCCAAAGAGAGCCGGGAGCTCAGCTGGACTACCTCTGGGCGTAATGGGACAGCGAGCCAACCCAGGTGAACTCATGAATTAGCCGCTGTTGGTTCCAGATGGCCACGTTGAACACGTGGGGGTGGTCACAGGTTGTTGGTCCTGACCTTGTCCCGGGTGAAGCCCCAAGCTCCGGGAGGCACCAAAAGCCCAGAGCCAAGGCCTTAGGTGAGGGCACTGGGTTGAAAAGGTTCCCAAGTCAACGACAGGACCAAAAATGTTTCTTTCTGCGGGGTTGGAGGGTGGAGACAAAACGCAAAACACAAGGCGGTGCAGGGTAAGGAAGGAGACACGGACACGCGGCGGTCCCATGTGGGTGCACTTTAATGGGGGGGGGGTAACAACAAGTAAGGGACAGGTGTGAAGAGATGAGAGGGAAGGGAGGGAGAGAGAGCGAGAGAAACTTGAGGCAACCCTCGTTTTTAAAGGGGAACGCAGGGGCGTCTGGGAGAAATGTCCTGCGCCTGTGTGTGCAGGCATTCATAGTCCAGGGGAATGCTGGGAGCTGTAGTCTCCTAAAGGAACAACACTCTGAATGTGGTGGACAATGAGGGCTG
>NW_004954127.1:0-1193 GCF_000317375.1 Microtus ochrogaster
TAAAACGTATCGTTCTTTAACACTTTAAAGATCTTTTGTGCGTCACAAGAGTTCACTGTATTAGGAATGGAGCTCCCCCATATATCTTTCCTGGACAGTCCCTTCTCTATTTCTGGCATCTGCCGAGGTGGCTAATGAGATCCACAAATCACATGCAGAATCTCTTCCCACAGCCTCTTATACACATGAATATTTTGATTTTCTTTTGGTTTAATTTTGTTGGCACACACCTTTAATCCCAGCCCTCCAGAGGCAGAGGTAGGCAAATCTCTGTGAGTTCAAGACACACCTGGTCTATAAAGCAAATTTCAGGACATCCAGAACTACACAGAGAAACCCTGTCTCAACAAACAAAACAACAAAAAAAAAGCAAAAAAAAAAATTGAATAGTTCAAAACTTTCCCACTATCAAATGCTGCTTTCTTATTACTTAACAGTTTTCGTCCCTCGGTCTCTCTTTCCTCTTATATTTTACTATAATCTGTAGCGATGAGCGGTGGGCTGCGTCCCTGGCATCCGGCCACCTGCATGGCTAGCTTATGCCCCGAAATAGTTACACGGAAACTGTATTCTTTTAAACATTCCCTGGCCCATTAGTTCCAGCCTCTTATTGGCTAGCTCTTACATATTGATCTAACCCATTTTTAATATTCTGTGCAGCACCACGAGCTGGCTAACCAGGAAAGATCTTAACCTGCGTCTATCTGGAGTGGGAGAATCATGGCGACTCCTACTGACTTGGCTTCTTTTTTCCAGCATTCTGTTTTGTTTACTCCGCCTACCTAACTTTTTGTTCTATTAAAGGGCCAAAGCAGTTTCTTTATTTAACCAATGAAATCAACACAAAACAGAAGACTCCGACACTCAACACTTTGGTTACAAATCTCTTCAGAGAAATACCTAAGGTCACCGATTGTAAATTCTGCTTTACACATCTATACCAATGGGGCACAGCTCTGCTAAGTTTGTGGCTCTTCTACAACACAGTTCTCTGTCCTCATTTCTAAAAACACAGTCTTCATTTCCTTCCATGCCCTGCCTACCCTTACCATGCACATTCTACCAGTGGTCAGCCTGTGACGGTCAGCTGTACTAGAAACAGTGTAGGCTTTCTCTCCTGTGTCCTCAGCGTGTGACCACTGTGTGTACTAGAGACAGCGTAGGCTTTCTCTCCTGTGTCCTCAGTGTGTGAC
>NW_004954128.1:0-1193 GCF_000317375.1 Microtus ochrogaster
TCTCTCTCTCTCTCTCTCTCTCTCTCTCTCTCTCTGTCTCTCTCTCTGTCTCTCTCTCTGTCTCTCTCTCTCTCTCTGTCTCTCTCTGTCTCCACTGTGGGTGACTGTTTCAAGTTCCTGCTTTGACATCACTGTAATGACAGACTATGGCCTGGAGCTGTGAGCCAAGTAAGTCCCTTTCCCCTCAGGCTGCTCCCACAGGACAGTGTCACAGCTACAGGCGTGAAGCTCAGACACCCCATGCACAGGTCTATGCTAAACCTTCTTAATATCTACTTCCTACTAGCTGTGCTGGTAGGCTTTTATCAAATTGACATAGTCTAGTAAGAAGGGATATTGAGACAATGCCTCTATAAGATGTGTCTAGGCATAGTGGTGCCTTTAGTCCCAGCACTCGCGAGGCAGAGGCAGGCAGATCTCTGAGTTGAGGCCAGCCTGGTCTACTGAGTGAGTTCTAGGTCAGCTAGAGCCTGTCTTGAAACACAATCTGGAGGAATTGTCTTGATTACTGACTGATGTGGGAGGGAACAGCTCACTATTGGCAGTGCCATCCTTAGGGGGTGGGTGGTCCTGGGTTTTGTAAGAAAGCAGGCTGAGCAAGCCATGAAGAACAAATTCCTCCATGTCTCTGCTTCAGTTCCTGACCCCATGCTCCTGACTGCCCTCAGCGCTGGGGTGGGACCTAAGAGTTGTAAGGTGAAAACCCTTCCTCCCTAAGTTGCTTTTGGTTGTGGTAGCTCTTTTTGTTGTTGGGGGATTTTTCTTTTCTTTCTTCCTTTTTTTTTTTTTTTTTGGTTTGGTTTTTCGAGACAGGGTTTCTCTGCGACTTTGGAGCCTGTCCTGGAACTAGCTCTGTAGACCAGGCTGGTCTCGAACTCACAGAGATCCGCCTGCCTCTGCCTCCTGAGTGCTGGGATGAAAGGCGTGCGCCACCACCGCCCGGCTTGTTTTTTTTTTTTTTTTTTGAGACAGGGTTTCTCTGTAGCTGTGGTGCTGTCCTGGAACTAACTCTTGTGTAGACCAGGCTGGCCTTGAACTCATCTGCCTCTGCCTCCAGTGCACCACCACCCCGTTGCTCTCTTTTCCTTAACCCTTGTGATGGGTAGTTTTTGTTTGTTTGTCTTTGATGTTTTCAAGATAAGGTCTCTCTCTCTCTCTCTCTCTCTCTCTCTCTCTCTCTCTCTCTCTCTCTC
>NW_004954129.1:0-1193 GCF_000317375.1 Microtus ochrogaster
TTCCAATACGAATCCCCTTGATCCCCTTATGTTGTCTTATTGCTATTGCTAGAACTTCAAGCACTATATTGAAGAGGTATGGCGAGAGTGGACATCCTTGTCGTGTTCCTGATTTTATTGGGATGGCTTCGAGTTTTTCTCCGTTTATTTTAATGTTAGCTGTCGGCTAGCTGTAAATAGCTTTTATTATATTATATATAAAAAACACCAAATATAGCCTTTGCTGGAGAGGTTGTGGAGAACTGGGTACACTCATCCATTGCTGGTGGGAATACAAACTTGTGCAACCACTTTGGAAAGCAGTGTGGCAGTTTCTCAGAAAATTCGGGATCAACCTACCCCTGGACCCAGAAATACCACTCTTGGGAATATACCCAAGAGATGCCCTATCATACAACAAAAGTATATGCTTACTATGTTCATAGCAGCATTGTTTGTAATAGCCAGAACCTGGAAACAACCTAGATATCCTTCAATGGAAGAATGGATGAAGAAAGTATGGAATATATACATATTAGAGTACTACTCAGCAATAAAGAACAAGGACTTCTTGAATTTTGCATACAAATGGACAGAAATAGAAAACACTATCCTGAGTGAGGTAAGCCAAGCCCAAAAAGAGGAACATGCGATGTACTCACTCATATTTTGTTTCTAGGCATAAATAAAAGACATTGAGCCTATAATTCCTGATCCTAGAGAAGCTAAATAAGAAGGTGAACCCAAAGAAGAACATATAGGCATCCTCCTGAATATTAACCTTCATCAGGCAATGAAAGGAGACAGAGACAGAGACCCACATTGAAGCACCAGACTGAAATCTCTAGGTCCAAATTAGGAGCAGAAGGAAAGAGAGAGCACGAGCAAGGAACTCAGGACTGCGAGGGGTGCACCCACACACTGAGACAATGGGGATGTTCTATTGGGAACTCACCCAGGCCAGCTGGCCTGGGTCTGAAAAAGCATGGGATAAAACTGGACTCGCTGAACATAGCAGACAATGAGGACTGCTGAGAACTCAAGAACAATTGCAATGGGTTTTTGATTCTACTGCACGTACTGGCTTTGTGGGAGCCTAGGAAGTTTGGGTGCTCACCCTTACTAGACCTGGATGGTGGTGGGTGATCCTTGAACTTCTCACAGGGCAGGGAACCCTGATTGCTCTTCGGGCTGACGAGGGAGAGGGACTTGAT
>NW_004954130.1:0-1193 GCF_000317375.1 Microtus ochrogaster
TGTGAAGGAGCTAAGTACAGAGAGACATTTCATTACATGGGCTGCCAAGCTAAGCCAGAATGCATATAAGGGTATGACGATTTCAAAATTTGGGTCTAAGGATATGATGCTTTGGAGAGGGTCTTCTTTTGTTTTCATAGAGGACCAGACCCTGTGGATTTCTCTATCACAATTTAGTATGATAGACCACGCCCTCCTGAAAGGTTGCTGTGAACACCCTCAAAAAATTACTTCACTCAACTGCCAACTGAGATGACCTTGGCACACAGGTTATACCATGAAAGACCTAATTAACTATGCCCCCATTCAGCAGGAAGCAGTTTGGAGAGAAAAAACTGCGCCCATGTTCCCAAAATATTGTTTATAAATGTTCTTTTACATTTAAAGGGGGAAATGGTATAGGTATGAATAATTTGCATTGGTATGGATTTTAAGGTCAATTTTGTTATATGTATATGTATTTCTGATCTTGATTAAGGTATTGTGATTGTGTAGTTCATTTTTAAAATGTAATGTGTAATTAGGAAATATAGGTTGTTGATGGATGATCATCAATAATAGTAAAGCTTGTAGTCATGTTAGTTAGATTTTCTAGATATATAGAGATGTATTCCAGTTAGATAGACATTCTTCGTATCTTTCAAAGACTGCTGAATATGGCATTTAAAATATTTTAATAACTTAGGGTTTTTCATGACAATGAGACACGTCTGCTCCTGGCAATACCAATCTACTTCAAGAGGAAGATGGGCATCGAAAAGGATTCTTATGGAGTTTGATAGCCATTTGGGCAAGAAACTGCTCTTGCCTGGGCTGATGCATAAACTGGACACAGAGAACCCACAGAGAGAGGACTGCTGAACTTGCCTAAAGGTGAGATGGTCTTTTGGGGTTCCTGACTCATGAGAGTCTGTGAGACATTCTGCAGGACACAGAAAAAAAAATGACTAAACTGTCTTTGAATTTTCCTGCTTCATGGAAATGTCTGCTGGATACTATGGGCCTGAAGGCTGAAGATTGATGCCCCAAAGTTACAAAAGAACTTTGGGTGACTGTCCAGGCAGCGAGATGTCTTTGTCATTTCTAGAGTTTGAAGTTTTCTTATTTCTTGTTTACTTAGGTAGTATTATATCCTTCTGGAGTCTTTGATGGAGTTGAAGAATGGATAGATAGTTATAGTTTTCCATTGTTAT
>NW_004954131.1:0-1193 GCF_000317375.1 Microtus ochrogaster
TGATCAGCATCTGTCTGTGTCGCCCCCTCGTTTGGTGGCCATGGGGCAGAAACTTTCTTTGTCCATGTTTTCTGTCTTCTTGATCTCAGTGGATTCTGATCATGACAGAGGGTACTGAGACTATAAAAAGTCTCTTCCTCAACCAAAACGTTTATGTGGGCTCAGTTATCTCCTCCCAACTTAAACCAAACCAACCAACCAACCAACCAATTAACAGCAACAAAAACCAAAGCACCCTGGATACAAAGTCTCCACGGAAGTGGGGTTAAGTGAGAGAAGCACCCTAATGCCCCCAAATGCTCTCTTTCTAAGAGGAGGCAGCACAGAGCCAGGACTCTGGCCACTTGTCTGCTCCCATGCACACATCTGGAAAAGTCCTTGTGAGCACACAGTGAACAACAGCCGTTTGCACACCCGAGCACAGACCTCAGCAGACACCACCTCTAGCAGGAACTTCCTTTGGCTTTCCAGCCTCAGGACCCAAGGGAGATGCAGGTGTGAGATCTGAGCCTCTGCATCTATGAGCTTTTGTTAGCATGCCTCTAGCAAGCAAATTGTTTTCAATTGGAGCTCATTTCAAAGAGATTAATAATAGAGGCAAACAAAAGCTTGGAATGAGGCCCCTGGAATATCAGGGCCACTCGTACAGAATTCTAGCTTGTATTCCTTTTAGCCTAAAATGTGTGAGCCAGGCACGGTGTCACACACCATGTGATATTGCAGCATATATGTATATACTCTTTAGGTCAAGCCTCAAAAATACTATTTATGATATGAGATATGAAATTTGCCTCCTAAAATCTCTTCAGATACAGAGTCATTGTGCTTAGTGTGTTTTAACTAACAAATATAAGTCTAGTAAAAGACTTTCCATCACCCATATTGTCTTGTTAGGAAACATTGCTCTTCCTGCCTTGCCAAATAGATGTGAGTTATAGTCACAAGTAAACCAGCAAATTATTTTCAAAGTATCAGACTGTCTTCATAGTAACAGACCAAAAGACTTTCATGGAACCAACCATTTTTTCAGAAGAGGAACAGGACTGTGCTTAGCAAAAAACAATATCAATTACATGCATTCATATTTCTTCTTAAAAGCGAAGGAGATACTGATTTTTACACACACACACCTATTTCAATAGCAAGAATGTGGGCACAATTTTTACACACACACACACACACACACACACACA
>NW_004954132.1:0-1193 GCF_000317375.1 Microtus ochrogaster
AAACCCCAAGCTCCATTTCAGCACCACGTAAACATGCCTTGACAACCAGGAAGAAAGGGAGATCAGAGCTTGCAGGTTATCCTTAGCTGCAGGGTGAGATGGAAGCCAGCCTGGGCTACATGGGAGCTATTGGAAGAGAGAAAACTGGATTTTCAGGGCACAGGCAGAGAGACCCCAGGCAGAGAGATCTGCTTTGAGAGGAGGAGAGATGGGTGACAGAGTTGGTGGCAGTTGGTAATGAGGGTGGCCAAGCACGGTCTTGGAGGGGTGCTGTCTCCAGGGTACCTTATCCCCCAGATGGCAAGAGTGGTCTCAGGAAGGGAGAACAAAATGATCTGAGCCCTGTTGTGGAGTTAGGGGAGGCTCCACAGGGACCTTCTCACCATGTTCATCTGGGAGAGACAGCAGGCCACAGTGACCTTCAGGACTGGTTGGTAGAATCCCAGAACCACTGCATGTAGAACACACCGTGTACCTTCCTGGGCACTGGGTTGTTGTAAGTGGCTACAATCCACATGCCTTAAAGCAGCAGGGACGGAATTTTCTGGTTCTGGAAACCGAAAGTCCCAAATCCTGGAGACTACCTTCTTCAGAGGGTCCAAGTGGAGGCTCCTTCCTGCCTCTTCCAGGATCTGTTACTTGGATGACCTGTGGCTCACATCCCATCCCACCAGTCTCCATCTCTGCCTTCCTCTGCATTTGTGTGCTCTTTATTATGTCTTTATGTGAGACATGGTCTTGATGAGTAGTCCTACTGGTCTGAACTTCTAACCCCCTGCCTCAGCCTCGCTAGTGCAGGGTCAGTCCAGGGGCTATAGCTCAGAGGTAGAGTGTTATCCAGTGTGTGTGAGGTACTGGGTTCTATTGCCCTCTGTGGCCTTTCCTCCTTTTGAGGCTGACCACCCACCAAGGTCCAGGAATCAGTCTTGAAGTCCAGTCATCCAAAGCCCCAGTTGGCTCACCAAATCTACCTGCCCAATTAAAATTAAAGACCTCATCCTAACATAAGGGGTTCCCATTTTACCCTCATAAATCACCATTTTCCTATGTGCTATGTCTATCTCCTCTCGATCCAGAGCCAGTCCTTTGTGCTTCCAGAAAACATGCCTGTCCCCTTCCCTTGTTCCTGTCCCTTCCCCTCATCCCCTATCTCCTATAGCTCGTTCTTTTTCCTGCCCTCTGTTCTTCTGGGG
>NW_004954133.1:0-1193 GCF_000317375.1 Microtus ochrogaster
CATACAGACAGAATATTGTATACATAAAAAATAAATAAATATTTTTTTTTAAAAAAAGACCTGTCTTTAAAAAACAGTGCAAAAGCAATCAAGGAAAGACATCCTGGCATTAACCTTTGGCCTCCACTTATACCAACATGGGCAAGTGCACCTGATACACACCTCTACACACATGCATATACTGTACACACAGATTAATTTAACATGGTCTCACTCTGTAGTCCTAACCTAGCCTAGAACTCACTATAGACGAAGCTGGCCTTGAACTCACAGTGATCCATCTGCCTCTGTTCCCTACTACTCCTAGTTAAAGGTTAAAGGCCTTCCCTACCTCACCCACCTCGTAAAACATTGACTTCAAAGAGATGGCATATTTAAATGATGCATGCTATGAGCTTATTCTTTGTGACCGATTTATACAATCTAAGTGTCCTGTTACCATGGTAGAGCTATCTAGTGATCACCAAAGTGTGCCGTGGTAGCAAGTCTTCCATGTAGCAGTGCATTGGAATAAGTTATCCATTGAACATTCATCTCCAGATTTGTATCTCTTTCTTTCCGTTTGTCCTGTGCCGCCTCCTACTCATTATGTTTGAATGAACCCTGTCGCCCTTCTCCACGAATGCTGTACCGCTGAGCTACCTCCGCAGTGCCAGCCCCTCGCCCTTCTCCCCTCTGTAGTTTCCTTTGTTCAGGGATGACAAATCATCCATCTAATTGTACCCAGTTAAAACTCGGGAATTGGCTTTGGCTTTAACTTATGTTCATTCATTATTCTTTGCCGCCTTTGTTTGGTTTGGTTTTTCAAGACAGTGTTTCTCTGTGTAGCTTTGGCCATCCTGGAACTCACTCTGGCCTTGAACTCAGAGATTCTCCTGCCTCTGCCTCTGTAGTGCCGAGATTTAAGTAAGGTATGCGCCACCACTGCTTGGCATGTTTTAAGATTCATGTTTTATTTGTGCGTCTGTGTATACACATGTGTATGTAGGTACCTGTAGGAGCCAGTAAGATCCCTGGAGCTGGGATCACAGGCATTTCTGAGCCACTGGATGTGGGTGCTAGGAACTGAACTCCTGTCTTCTCTAAGAACAGCAAACACTCTTTAACAACTGAGCGATTTTCCCATCCCCTCTTTTTTGTTTCTTCAGATGGGATTTCACTATGTTTCAGGTTACCACTGTTAGAGGCAGACA
>NW_004954135.1:0-1193 GCF_000317375.1 Microtus ochrogaster
AAATGATTAAATTTCAAATATATCAATAATCAGCATTTATAATACACATTTTAAGGCCCTATTTGGAGCCAAATAATTTTTAATGATCTAGACAAATTCTGAAACCAAAACATTTGAGTCTTGATACCTTAAAAGTAACACAGAGGGCATCCAAGCCCTTTTGAGACACTCAAAATGTCTACACATTTCCTGAGTGACTGCAATGCACTTCATGGCAGAAACACTGCATCCTGAAGTCTCCAGAGAAATGAGCTACCATCTCACGATCCTAAAAAACATACAACATGAAAAGGTTTGCTCTGATAGAAATTTACTCAAATATTTCAGATTTCATAATCTCCACAGTATACACACATTACGTGTTAAAAATAATACATTCTACTTGCAACTAATAGTTGAGTAAAACAATGCCCTTCATTGTGCTATGTGGTAAATGGCTAAGAATATAGTTTTGAGACAAAGTGAATCGTGGTTTATGAATATGTTCAGTGCATTAAATGGGGGCGGGGCTTGCATGCCCCTTAAAGCGATCAGGAGAGGAAGCTCTCTGCATCTTGCCCCTGGAAACAGTCGAGCTGGCCCTGGTGATATGAGTGAGGTGGACCCCGGGCCTGAGGGCCTGAGAGCAGAAGCGCAGCTCGGCACCTTGCTGTAGGTTGCACTGGGTGAAGGGTTGAGACAGCGCTGCAGAGCTTCCTGGGGTAGTGGCAACGAGGGAAAGCAAGGGAGCTGACCAGCCCAGCTATCAACCAGATCCGGAACCAGGCCTATGAGTTGGCCCACCCTGATAGTCACTGAATCTATGAGCTGTTGGAATATGTGTAGATTGAATGTATAAATCTAAAACAGCAGGGTCCCCACGGCACAGGACAACGACAGGATATCCAAGGAGGCCCTGTGAGAACCCATTATCCGTGGCATAGCAGAAACCAGAGGCCTTGAGCCAGACCAATGGCTCAGCAGTAAACACTTGCAAGAGAAGCTGAATGGATGGGCTCAAGGGTGAACTGTGCCTCACTGGGCCGTTCTACAGCTTCCATGACAAGAGTCGCCTCTTTTTGTGCTTTCGTTTGGTCTTGGTTCTTTGTTTTGTTTGATTTTTTTTTTCTTTTAAAATTGGCTTTGTTTTGGGGAAAGCTTGCAAGAGCAGAGGGTGAATACAAGCGAAGAGAGAGATAAATGGGATCGAAATA
>NW_004954136.1:0-1192 GCF_000317375.1 Microtus ochrogaster
GAGAGAGAGAGAGAGAGAGAGAGAGAGAGAGAGAGAGAGAGAGAGAGAGATATTTATGAATGAGCTGATGGCAATAACCAAAGCCAGGCAGGTTTTCTGGAGGTAATGTACACAGTGCATGGACTGCTCCTTCCATCCCAGGGTCGCACTGATCTCACAGAGAAGGGATTTTGTGTGACATGCACGTTGTCACCACGTACTTTTTAAAAATAGTGTCACTGACTTGTACCTGCTAAAATAAGTGAACCTTCCTATCTTGACTGAGTCACATCTTGGAAAGAGCAACCCTGCATTCCAGAGGGCAAGAGCGGTGGCGCTGGAAGAGTGGGAACGTTCACAGCAGGAAGACAGGCAGAAGAGGCCCTTGTGAGCTTTTAACTGATTGGTACGAAGACTTAGGAGACCACATCTAGCTTTCTGCTATCCTGGATTGTGATTTAATCTCTCCTATGTGGGTGGGACTAACTCTCCCCAAATTCAAGTATTGAAACACTTGGCATAGTAGGAAGAATGACATAGTAGGAAGAATGACATAGTAGGGAGAATGACATAGTAGGGAGAATGACATAGTAGGGAGAATTAGAGCACTCTGTCATGAGGACTTGGTGAGACTGGTTCCAAATCACACAAACCTTGTGCATAGCCCCTCCTCATAAATGGTGGATGTTACATTGGATTAATCATCTAAAATAAAATGTCTGGACATTTGCAAAATATAATGAGCGAAAATGAGCATGTTCTCTCTCTCTCTCTCTTTCTCTCTCTCTCTCTCTTCTCTCTCTCTTTCTCTAACTGATTCTTCTTAATCAGCTAAATTGGCCCATTCTTTTGTTAACCCTTAGAGCACGTTTTCTGAATGTGGTTTTGCAAGTCATAGACTCGACAGACTCAGGCGAGGCTTCTTGTGACTGTGAGTCTATATGTAGGTGCAGGGACACACCGAGGAGCAGAGATGACTTCGAGCATCATCTGCTCTTAATTGGTGAGCAAGGCTGCAACCCAGCCTCAGATTTCAGCTGGTACTGACAGCCCCAGTGAGAAAGAGCCTCCCAATCAGTAAATCCTTCAGCAGAAGCCTTCTGCTCCACGCCCGAACACTTCACACACACACACACACACACACACACACACACACACACACACACACACACTTTTCATCTCTCTTGGCTCTCAGACTTATTAAGCATTTCTG
>NW_004954137.1:0-1192 GCF_000317375.1 Microtus ochrogaster
GTGGCGCACGCCTGTAATCCCAGCACTCGGGAGGCAGAGGCAGGCGGATCTCTGTGAGTTCGAGACCAGCCTGGTCTACAAAGGGAGTTCCAGGAGAGGCTCCAAAACCACAGAGAAACCCTGTCTCGAAAAAAAAACAAAAACAAAAACAAAAACAAAAAGAAAGCGGTTCTCAACCTGAGTGTTGCGACCCGTTTGGGGGCAAATGACACTTTCACGGGGGTCACCTAAGACCATTAGGAAAGTTAAGAACCAGTAATTTAGGGAAATAATAAACCAAAGCAATTACTTATTCAAGTCTTTTATTTTGTTTTGTTTTTTCGATCTTGTTTTTATTTTGTTTTTCCAGACAGGATTCATCTGTATAGCCCTGGCTGTACTGGAACTCACTCTGGTCTCAAAGCAGACCAGGCTGGCCTGCCTCCTGAGTGCTGGGATTAAAGGTGTGTGCCACCAGTGTGAACCACCACTTCATGGCTTCAAGTCTTTTTTAAAAACAAGTTAATTTTTTGTTATCATGGTGTGTTTGTATGTGTGTGTGTGAGTGAGACAGAGACAGAGAACGAGAGAAAAAACAAACCACAGTGTACGTGTGGAGGTCAGAGGATAACTTTCTAGAGTTAGTCAGTTTTCTCCTTTCACCATTTTCATCTTATTTTATGCATATGGGTGTTTTGCCTACATATATACCTGCGCATGACCTGTGTGCCTGATGCCTGTGGAGGTTAGAAAATGGTGCTGGATTCCTGAAACAATAAGTTATGGCCAGTTATGAACTGTCATGTTGGCACAGGAAATTGAGCCTGGGTCCTCTGGAAGAGCAACTAGTGGTACTCAGGTTGTCAGTCTTGTACAGCAAACACTTTGGAGCCATTTTCCTGGCTCATATCTTTGTTAAAAAAAAAAAAAAAAAAAAGTGGACTGGAGAGATGGCTCAGTGGTTAAGAACACTGGCTACTCCTACAGAGGGCCTGGGTTCAATTTCCAGCACCAACATGTCAGCTTACACCTGTCTGTAACTCCAGGTCCAGAGGATCTGACACACTTATACATGTAGACAAAACACCAATGTACAGCCAGGCGATGGTGGCGCACGCCTTTAATCCCAGCACTCAGGAGGCAGAGGCAGTCGGATCTCTGTGAGTTCGAGACCAGCCTGGTTTACAGAGCTAGTTCCAGGACAGGCTCCAAA
>NW_004954138.1:0-1192 GCF_000317375.1 Microtus ochrogaster
TCCCTTCCCCCTTCCTCCCTTCCTTTCTTCCTGTTTTGTTTTTCCAGACAGGGTTTCTCTGTGTAATTTTGGCTATCCTGAAACTTGTGCTGTAGACCAGGCTGCCCTTGAACTAACAGAGATCCCCCTGCCTCTGTCTCTGCTTCAGATTCCCTTGTTCTCAGATAAAAGGTGTGTACCTTTATACATCTTCCTTCTTCATGTCCATAGCCTGATTTTCTTACATTGACTAAAGCGTAGGCTTACAAGGATTTCCTGGCTTCTGGTGGAGTTTCTAATCTCCTTTTACCAAGGGCTGACACAGATAATAGAAATCTATACTAGCCTGTCTCTGTATTTTTAAATTAAGAGCATTGCTCTGCAGTCTCCCAGCTTATAGACTTTGTTATTCATTCATCCATTTATTTGTCTTTATTCTTAATTGAATTTTTAAAACTGCATTTATTATTGTATTTATAAATGATGCCCGTGTGTGGTGGGTTTTCATGCCATGATGGATTCGTCAGAGGGCAAACTCGTGGGGTTTGTACTGCTTTTATACCCTTCTGTGAATTCCAGGGATGTAAGTCCAGCTGTCCAAGCTTGCAAGTCAAGTGCCTCTATCCATTGAACCATTATTCTGTCTCTCTGCTTGTTGATTGATTGATTGATTGATATTGAGATTGTGCCTTGCTTTGTAAAATCAGGCTGACCTGGAAGTTCTTGCATATACCTTAGTCTCTCCAGTGCTGAGATTATGGAAATGTGCCCCCATATCTCGTTAGGGTGTGGTCCATCCTGATGGGGCAAGGAGCTGCCTTGAAAAATATGTCTGGGAGGCAGCTTAGGGAGTCCAGAAGAAGCTGAGCACATTTCGACACATCTTCTAAGGCAGTTTTTTAAAAGGAGGTGTGTGTGTGTGTGTGTGTGTGTGAATGTGGGTTTATTCTCATATGAAGAAGATGTGTAGAAATTTGTCTAGCAGTCCTGAAGTTCTGTCCGTAGAACTCCAAACAATAAAAAAATACAGGCCTTGCTTGAAGCTTGAGAAGGTACCTGTCTAGCACAGATTCCTCCCAAAACGCTTGGATTATATCCCCAGCACTAGAAGGGGAATAGGCATTTTATCATAACATAAAGTTACTAAATTTGGTTCATTAATTGAAGGCTTTATTGAACTTAGAAGTTTGTTGACAGGTCAGTGCTTACAAAG
>NW_004954139.1:0-1192 GCF_000317375.1 Microtus ochrogaster
CTGTTGCAAATCACCAGATGTGGTTGCTGGGAACTCAGTCTGGTCTTCTGCAAGAGAATACTCATTCTGACCACTGAGCCATCTCTCCAGCCCTAAGAGACATGTCTTAACCATGCCATAATACTTATATCAAGGTGATGCTAATGATCTCTACGGAGTTTTAGGTCCTATTTGGAGATAATATGCCACTTTAGCTCCATTATGAGTCTTATTAGCTAACTTGGGAACCATGCTGCAGTGAAGCTGAGATCTCTTCTAGTCCTTAAATTTATTTTTAGATTTTTCTCTTTTGGTTACCATTTAAATGCTGTTAAAAATGAAGAACCTGAAGTTTGGAACCCTTTGAATTTTGTTTCAAATCCCCTCTGTTGTTCTCTTGATACATCTATGTCAATTTATTTATTTACTTTGAACTATGAACTTTTATATTTGTTAAACATCCAATCCATTGAAATTACAGAGACAATAGATAAAATAATTGGAGTAGTAACTAAGCATATTACATTTTAATTATGTCAGTTCATTTACATGTTCAGCAACAACAGAGATGCCCTTGAACTTGTGGTTCTCCCCTACTTCCTGAGTGTGCTGGATTGCGTGTGTATGCCATCATCCTGGTTTATCTGGCACTGGTAATTGATACTAGGCTCTTCTGCATGTCAGGCAATCACTGTACCAACTGACCTACATCCACAGTTCCGGAATCATCTATAGTAATGTATAGGAATCCACCCTATTACTTATATTGAGGATCTTCAAGTAAATAATAAGTTGCTATTACATACATTAAAGATTAACAGCATATGAGAGATATATTGCACTAGTATAGTTTCCATAATAATATGAGTATTAACAGTTTAAATTTCTGAAATACTGTTTAATTTTTGCATTAGATATCTAGTTCTTCTATCAGATATAAGTATAATAAGCTTTTACAATTTGTTTTTAAAGTGTTCTTCACAAAAGGATTATGTGATTCTTGCCACTAGAACACCACCCAAAGAGGAACACAATGAGAATCTCAAGCATCCCAAAGCTAAGTTGGATACCTTGGATGAAGAATGGGCCACAGAACATGCCAGCCAGGTAAAATTGTCTCACCACGTTTGATGTTTGTATTCAATTGAGTAACAAGAGAAACAAATGCTTCCTGGGCTGCTAGACTGGAATTTTACAGTATTCTTTCTTAAAT
>NW_004954140.1:0-1192 GCF_000317375.1 Microtus ochrogaster
GGTAAATAAGATGCAGACTATCTCATACGGTAGAATACACTTGCCAGTGAAGGAAAACAGAACCGGGGTGTAGCTCAGTGGCAGACCGCAGGCTCAGGATGTGTGTGGGAGGGAGGATGGAGGAGGGGTTCAATCACCTGCACTGGAAACAATGTCCCGCTTCGAGCTACACTAGAGGTGAGTTTTTTTTTTTTTTTTTGCAATGTCATGGTTTTGCTTTATTCTGCAGTTTATATATGAATCCAATACGTGATTATTATTATTTTTTTGTCCCGTGACTTTTTCTTCTCATGTGTATGGCAGCAGAGACTGCTCCTGCCAGCACCAAAGACAGGTCAATGCTCACGTGGCAGACCAGGCTCTCACACGAGGCTATTCCAGTTCACTGCACCCATATCTGTCTGTGCCGGGTTCCTGTCCGTACCCTGTCACTCATAAGCTGCCCCTAGGCCAGGAATGCCAGTAGGCACTGCATGATGTACCAACCGTGGACACATAGTTTCAAGGCCCTGGATTGAGGTTTGTGAAGCTTATCCATGCCTGAGTTTCATTTGTAAGAACTGTGAACATGGTGGCACATGCTTTTAATCCCCGCACTCAGAAGGCTGAGGCAGGCAAATCTCTGTGAGTTCGAGGCCAGCCTGGTTTAAGGAAGAGAGTTCCAGGATAGCCAGGATTCTTATACAGAGAAACTCTTGTCTCGAAAAACAAAGATACAGTGAGTTCAAAGCCAGCCTGGTGTACAGAGTGAGTTCTAGGACAGCTAGAGATACACAGAGAACACAGAGAAACCCTATCTTGAAAAAAAAAAAAGGAAAAAAAGAACTATGATTAGTCAGGCAGTGGTGACACACGCCTTTTATCCCAGCATTCAGGAAGTAGAGACAGGTAGATCACTGAGTTCGAGGCCAGCCTGGTTACAGAGTGAGTTTCAGGACTGCCAGGGCTACACAGAAACCCTAATCTGAAAAACCAAAAGAAAGAAAGAAAGAGCTGGTGGTGGTGGCATATACCTTTAATCCCATTTGGAAGGTAAAGGCAGGCAGAAATCTGTGAGTTTGAGGTCAGTCTGATCTACAAAGGGAATTCCAGGACAGCCAGGACTGTCTGGAACCTGCCCCCGCCCCCCCAAAAAAGGAAGGAAGGAAGGAAGGAAGGAAGGAAGGAAGGAAGGAAGGAAGGAAGGAAGGAA
>NW_004954141.1:0-1192 GCF_000317375.1 Microtus ochrogaster
TCCAGGCATCATTTATAACCTTCTCAAAAACAAATGAAGATATTTAAAATTTTAAAAAAGGAAAACAAAAGAAAAACATTACTGACGGAGCATGTGCTCAAACCAGACTCTCTGAATGTGTCAGACAAGGTGGGCTGACTGAGAAGCCAAGGACGATGGCACTGGGTTTTGATCCTAATGCATGTATTGGCTTTGTGGGAGCAAAGTCTGTTTGGATGCTCACCTCTCTAGACCTGGATGGAGGGAGGAGAACCCTGACTGCCCTTAGGACTGGAAAGGAAGGGGGAAGGAATGTGGAGGGGGGAAGGAAATGGGAGGAGAGGAAGGAGGAGGAAATTTTTAAGTAAAACTAAATAAAAAACATAAACAATAAAAAAAAGACACAAATAATTGAGCAACCTCCTTGGAAAATGAAACAGGCAGGAAAACACTGTAGATTAAAGGCTTTGTGACTGTGTTGGTATTTGTGCTTTCCTTTTAGTAGCCTGCAAAATACCTTCCCATATCAAAGACACTAAAATGTAGGGGTGGTGGTTCTATGCAGGCACCAGCTCAACTTCTCCATGTTCAGAGAGTTGTATAGGTGTTGGCTTTAACAATAGGGCCTTGCTTCTAGTTTGTGGAGAGCAAACTATTGTTTTGGCAACAACCTTGGTTGTTTTCCATTGAACTCTTTGGCCAACAACTTGATTGACTGTAATCCTGTTTCAGTGACAGAACATTCATTTGGTGATAAGAGAGAGCCAGGTGTGACTGCATCACCCTCATTATTTCGAAACTTCATTAGGATCGTGATGTGGGAGTGTCATATATCAATCTGTTGATTTCATTGTTTAAGCAATAAAAAAACTGCTTGGCCCTCATAGGTTAAAACATAAGTGGGAGGAGTAAACAGAACAGAAGACTGGGAGAAAGAAGCTGAGTCAGTGAGTCGCCATGATTCTCCCACTCCAGACAGATGCAGGTTGAGATGATTCCTGGTAAGCCAGCTCATGGGCTACACAGAATATTAGAAATGGGCTAGTCCAGGTGGGAGAGTTAGCTGAGAAAAGGCTAGATATAATGGGCCAAGTGGTGTTTAAAAGAATACAGTTTCCGTGTAGTTATTTTGGGGCATAAGCTAGAGCTAGCCATGTGGGCGGCCGGGTGCTGGGGATGCAGCCCCGCCGCTCCTATTTCAACAGGATGGGCT
>NW_004954142.1:0-1191 GCF_000317375.1 Microtus ochrogaster
ATCTATCTATCTATCTATCTATCTATCTATCTATCTATCTATCTATCACTTATATATTTCCCTATCATCCCTCTGGCATATATCTATAACCATCTATCATCTATTGATCTATCATCTACATACCTACATATCTGCTTTAGCCTTTCAGCTATACTTTATTTTTTTAACCACAAGGCTAATATAAATATCACTTAGCTAATTATTTCCTATTATATTTACTTTTGAAGAATAATTTAGAAATGTCAAAATAAATAAACTAGGAAAACTGAATGGCAATAATCAGAGAAACATATGTGAAGAGGAAGGAAATATATTGTTATCCTTTCAATTAAATTAATGTAGATCAAATAAAAAGGGTTTAAAATATGTAATGGGGAACTTTTTGAGAGATAACTTTTTATGAAAAACTTTAGAAAAACTTATTTAATGCTTTTGAAATATCTGAGTCCTGAGAAAAGGACTAAGAAACACTGAATCATGTCTTGATAAACTCAGGAAAAGGACTAGAGACACTGAATCATGTCTTGATAAACTCAGGAAAGCCATTATTTCTTTTCATTGTCTTTGCTAACAGTAGTAAAGAAATCAATGATCTTTCTGGTAATGGATAGAATAGATCAGATAAAATGTCTCTTGAAATTTTATATTGTAGTAGATATTATAGTAGAGGAACTGAGTTTTATATACTGTGTCCTACCTTTGAGGGCAAAAAATGAAACTCCATCCAGTTAAATGACTTGACTTTTTATTCCGAAATTTGTGCAGTGCTATAAAATATCCAATATATTCCACATGCTAACCCATAATAGAACCTACATATATGACCATTAAGTGTAGAAAAAAGACTAGATTAATTTTGTGTTATTATTAGGTATTATATAGATTCATAAATAAAAGAATTATTTATCAAATGATCTCGAGTCATAATATTTCTGTGTATCTGTGGATCCAAAGGCAAACACAAAACTCCAGCTGAAAGCCTTCCAGAGCTTAAAGAAACATGTTACCTTTGGAAACCCACTTCACTAGGACTTTACCTAGACTAGAGCCAATTTTATGTGCTACTACAAAGAAATCCTGAAAGTGTAAGTGAGCATTTATTTTTTTTTACTTTTTTATATTTTATTTTTTCATTGAGAAAAGGAAAAAAAAAGTTTCCCCCTTCTCCCACCCTTCTCCCCCTTCCCCCAC
>NW_004954143.1:0-1191 GCF_000317375.1 Microtus ochrogaster
CTAAACCTAACCCTAACTCTAACCCTAAACCAAACCCTAATCCTAACCCTAACCCTAACCCTAACCCTAGACCAAACCTTAGCAAAATCTAAACTTAGATCAGGCCAAACCGTACGCCTTGCTGTAACCGTAACCCTAGCCATTACACTAATCCATGCCCTATTCCTAACACTAACACTAACCCTAACCCTAAACACTAACCCTAACCCTATCCCTGACCTTAGCAATAACGCTACCCTAATATCTAGCCCTAACCATAAGCCTAGCCCTAACTGTAAACCTAGCACTAGGTCTAAGCCTTACCCTAGCCATTACACTAATCCTAGCAATAGTAATAACCCTAAACATAAACCTAACACTAACACTAATCCTAACTGTAATCTTAACCCTAAAGCTAACACAAACCCTACAATAGCCCTAACATTAATCCTGACACTAGGGCTAGCTCTAGTCCTATCCCTAGATGTGACACTAACCCAAGCCATAGCCTTCACCCTAACCCTAAAATTAACCCTAATACTACCACTAACCTTAAACCCTAAACCTAATCCTAACCCTAATCCTAACCCTAAACCTAACTTTAGCAATAACACTAACCTTATATCTAGGCCTAAACATAAGCATAGCGCTAACCCTAACCCTAGCCTTTACACAAATCCAAGCCCTAATCCTAATGCTAACCCTAAACCTACTGCTAACAGTAACCCTAACACTTAACCCTAACCCCAACCATAACCAAAACAATAAATCAAACCCTACAACCTAACACTACCCTTAATCCAAACACTAAAATATACCTAATAACAAACCAAACACTAACCCTAACACTAAACCCTACCCCAAGCATATTCCTTAAAAAAAAAACCTAAAACTAACCCTAAGCCGAAACTGAAACCTAACTCAAACCCTAAACCTAACCCTAACCCTAACCCTAAAACAAACCGAAATCCTAACCCTAACCCTAACCCTAACCCTAGACCAAACCTTAGCAAAATCTAAACTTAGATCAGGCCAAAGCATAAGCCATGCTGTAACCATAACCCTAGCCATTACACTAATCCATGCCCTATTCCTAACACTAAAACTAAACCTAACACTAAACACTAACACTAACCCTATCCCTAACCTTAGCAATAACGCTACCCTAAGATCTAGCCCTAACCATAAGCCTAGCCCTAACCGTAAACCTAG
>NW_004954144.1:0-1191 GCF_000317375.1 Microtus ochrogaster
TTATTTTATTGTTATATTAATTTTCTGTAAGAGAAAAGCTAAATTATTTATAATAATTATGCACAGGTTTACCCTCAGGGGTACTAGTTTATTACTCTTTTCTCAAGTATAATTATTAATAATGATACTTTCTTATTGATGATATTATTTTGAACTGAAATTGTATGCAAAATAATATTTATTGATCTGTTAGGCTATTTTAAGTTTTAATATCTAATTTAATATGCTGAGTTATTAAATAATAATAGGCAAACATAACTACATACTGGTTGAAAATTGCCAAATGCTATTCACTCTTCAATATACTTCCTATATCAGAAATAAAACATAAATATATTCTGCCAATGTGATAGATATTGAGTTCAGTGAATCAATTTAAATCATTAAATATTTAAAATAGATTAATTTTTATTTGAAAAAACCTTTTTTTGAAGTTCCATATGCTACCTATAATCAAGACATTGAAACTAAATATATTCTGCTCTAACCTATGGGAAGCTTAGAAAGAGATATTCACGTAAATCATATCATTCAATTCAATAAAATGACCACTTTCAAATTGCCATAAATCCCAGAGTATCATAGCATTCTTATCTTACTGCTTTCTGGACAACATGATCTTAATCTGAACAGAGTGATAATATATTTCCAAGTTTGCTATTTTAAACCAGAGGATGTAGAATAGACATTGTTTGAAGTGATTTAATATGTCTAGGGCTGCCTGAGGCTTTGGCCCTATTTTGTCTAAAGTGGATGGCCAAGCTTCAGACACAGCACATCCTTAGATATCTGGAGCAAGACATTTTGAGAACTGTGCATGAAAAACCCATTTGAGGCACCAAGGAGAAGCTAGATGAAACTCTAGGAAATCTAAATGGTTAAATTGGCTATGTATAAAGGAAAATCAAATAGGCCACTTCCATGCCCAACCAAGTCACACACTGAGAAACAAAACAGAAATTCTTTAAACTCCTTGCTGGCTAACCCTACATGTTCCAAAATATCTAAGTAATTAATGAAGGAGCAGTTGAGCACAGAGACAGCCTACTAGATGGAAAACATGATTGCTTTAGAAAAAAAAAATCTTGAGGCATAAAAGCAAACAGAAAACCATGAACCATAAGGAAGGAAAATATAAAGTGACCGACTACTATTTGAAAACCTAGGTCTGCAAGAAATTGTTTTAAAAAA
>NW_004954145.1:0-1190 GCF_000317375.1 Microtus ochrogaster
AGCATTTGTTCAACTATGTTCATAGCAGCATTATTTGTAATAGCAAGAACCTGGAAACAACCTATATGCCCTTCAATGGAAGAATGGATGAAGAAAAGTGTGGACTATATACATATTAGAGTTCTACTCAGCGGTAAAAAACAATGACATCTTGAATTGTGCATGCAAAAGGATAGGAATAGAAAACACTATCCTGAGTAAGGTAACCCAGACCCAAAAAGATGAACATGGGATGTACTCACTCATAATCTCTTGCCATAAATAAAGAACATTGAGCCTATAATGTGTGATCCTAAAGAAGCTAAATAAGAAGGTGAACCCAAAGAAAAACATACAGTTATCCTCCTGGACATGGGAAGTAGACAAGATTGCTGGGCAAAAACTGGGAACTTGGGGGTGGGATGGGGGTAAGGGGAAATGGGGAGAGAAAAGTGAGAAGGGGAGGATGGGAGGAGCTTGGGTGAATGGGATGGTTGGGATAAAGGAAGGGTGGATATGGGAAGAGGGAAGTATATATCCTAATTAAGGGAGCCATCTTAGGGTTGGCAAGAGACTTGACTCTAGAGGGACTCGAAGGTGTCCAGGGAGATGTTTCCAGCTAGTTCCTTGGGAAACTGAGGAGAGGGAACCTGAAATGACCCTATCCTATAGCCATACTGATGAATATCTTGCATATCACTTTAGAACCTTCATCTGCGATGGATGGAGATAGAGACAGAGACCCACATTGGAGCACTGGACTGAACTCCCAAGGTCCAAAGAAGGAGCAGAAGGAGGGAGAACATGAGCAAGGAAGTCAGGACCTCGAGGGGTGCACCCACCCACTCTGACAGTGGGGCTGTTCTGTTGGGAGTTCACCAAGGCCAGCTGGACTGGGACTGAATAAGCATGGAATAAAACCGGACTCCTTAAACATGACGGACAATGAGGGCTGATGAGAAGCTAAGGACAATGGCACTGGGTTTTGATCCTACTGCATGAACTGGCTTTGTGGGAGAATAGTCTGTTTGTATGCTCACCTTCCTGGACCTGGATAGAGGTGGGAGGACCTTGGACTTTCCACAGGGCAGGGAATCTGGACTGCTCTTCAGACTGGAGATGGAGTGGGAATGGAGAGGGTGAGGGGGAGAGGAGAGTGGGGAGGGGGAAGGAAATGGGAGGCAGGGAGGAGGCTGAAATTTTTTCAATAA
>NW_004954146.1:0-1190 GCF_000317375.1 Microtus ochrogaster
TTGTGAGCCACCATGTGGTTGCTGGGAATTGAACTCAGGACCTTTGGAAGAGCAGGCAATGCTCTTAACCGCTGAGCCATCTCTCCAGCCCTCTTTTGGCTTTTAAAAAGGCAAATATTGATTAAGCTAAGCCACACATAGAACTTTCCAGGTTCTCAATAACTTGTAAGAGAACAAAACATTTGAAAGCCTTTGACGAGCCTCTTAGCATGCTTTCATACACATGAGCTGTCCACATGATGGGGGGGGTCCTTTTTTTAAGACAAAATTTCACTATGTTAGTCTCATTAAGCATCCTAGAACTCACTGTGTAAACCAGGCTGGCCTCAAACTCAGAGATCTGCCTCTGCCTTCAGAGTGCTGGGATTAAAGGTGCGTGCCACTATAGCTAATTTTACCTACAAAGGAAAATGAAATCTTGATGTTGGCAGTATGTATTATGTGAAATAAGCCAGACTCAGAAAGAATCTCATGTGTGAAGTTTAAATTCTATCTGTCTGTCTGTCTGTCTGTCTGCCTGCCTGCCTGTATCTGTTTATCTCTGTCTATATATGAGGTCATGGAGGCAGAGAGGAGTCTCCTGAGCATGAGAGCTGAGAGAGAGATCTCAAGGGCGGGGAGGGAGTCATGAAATACGTGTGCCATGAGAGCGAAGGGGAGGATCCCTTGAGGGAAGAGAGAAGCCATCCAAAGGGAAGCAAGGAGACAGAACAGGAGAGAAGTAAGTACATGGTTCGATGACAAAAGGAAGTGAAAATGCTGTAATAAAATCAGTTACTTTGTGTGCTGGCTTTTAAAACATAGTAACCAAGATGGATGGGCTGAACAGCTGTAAGAACCTCAACTGCTGGTGCCATTTTCTTGCTCCTGGGGCATGTCCACTGTGGTTGGAGGAGACCTGAGTTTGCTGCTCCTGCTCCCCACCCCCAGGAGCTGGGCTGAATGATGAGCCAATCTTCTGAGCATTGTAGGTCAACACGAAAGGAAAGAAGGGGTGGCTAGCGGGGCTCAGACCAGCAATGAAATGGACGAGATGAGTAGACCACTTCATCTCACAGTCCATTGGCCTCTATTGGTTCCTGAGCTGTGCCTATCTCAGGGAGCCGAGAAACATGCCTCTCAGGTCCCTGGGTCTATTTACACGGACAATGGAAGTGCCAAGGACCAGGAGTCTCCCGCTCACTGCTTCC
>NW_004954147.1:0-1190 GCF_000317375.1 Microtus ochrogaster
GGAAGCAGTGAGCGGGAGACTCCTGGTCCTTGGCACTTCCATTGTCCGTGTAAATAGACCCAGGGACCTGAGAGGCATGTTTCTCGGCTCCCTGAGATAGGCACAGCTCAGGAACCAATAGAGGCCAATGGACTGTGAGATGAAGTGGTCTACTCATCTCGTCCATTTCATTGCTGGTCTGAGCCCCGCTAGCCACCCCTTCTTTCCTTTCGTGTTGACCTACAATGCTCAGAAGATTGGCTCATCATTCAGCCCAGCTCCTGGGGGTGGGGAGCAGGAGCAGCAAACTCAGGTCTCCTCCAACCACAGTGGACATGCCCCAGGAGCAAGAAAATGGCACCAGCAGTTGAGGTTCTTACAGCTGTTCAGCCCATCCATCTTGGTTACTATGTTTTAAAAGCCAGCACACAAAGTAACTGATTTTATTACAGCATTTTCACTTCCTTTTGTCATCGAACCATGTACTTACTTCTCTCCTGTTCTGTCTCCTTGCTTCCCTTTGGATGGCTTCTCTCTTCCCTCAAGGGATCCTCCCCTTCGCTCTCATGGCACACGTATTTCATGACTCCCTCCCCGCCCTTGAGATCTCTCTCTCAGCTCTCATGCTCAGGAGACTCCTCTCTGCCTCCATGACCTCATATATAGACAGAGATAAACAGATACAGGCAGGCAGGCAGACAGACAGACAGACAGACAGATAGAATTTAAACTTCACACATGAGATTCTTTCTGAGTCTGGCTTATTTCACATAATACATACTGCCAACATCAAGATTTCATTTTCCTTTGTAGGTAAAATTAGCTATAGTGGCACACACCTTTAATCCCAGCACTCTGAAGGCAGAGGCAGATCTCTGAGTTTGAGGCCAGCCTGGTTTACACAGTGAGTTCTAGGATGCTTAATGAGACTAACATAGTGAAATTTTGTCTTAAAAAAAGGACCCCCCCCATCATGTGGACAGCTCATGTGTATGAAAGCATGCTAAGAGGCTCGTCAAAGGCTTTCAAATGTTTTGTTCTCTTACAAGTTATTGAGAACCTGGAAAGTTCTATGTGTGGCTTAGCTTAATCAATATTTGCCTTTTTAAAAGCCAAAAGAGGGCTGGAGAGATGGCTCAGCGGTTAAGAGCATTGCCTGCTCTTCCAAAGGTCCTGAGTTCAATTCCCAGCAACCACATGGTGGCTCACAA
>NW_004954148.1:0-1190 GCF_000317375.1 Microtus ochrogaster
GTGTGTGTGTCTTATTAGTCCTAAGTACACAGGTTGGTCAAAATGCAAAGGCCTCTACCTAAGAAGGAAGAAGAGATATACTTGTAAGATCCATGAGTCAAACAATGAATTTTTCTTAGATTATGAAACTGCCCCTTTAAGATGATGCTCACCCTTAACTTGTCTGGTCTCACAACCTCACAGTTTCAAGAAGTATTGCTTCATCTTATAGACTCCTCCCTCTTTGTGTGTGCATACATATGTGCTTTTTTGTATGTGTGTCTATGATAGGTGAGGGAGGGAGGGAGAGAGGGTGGGATAGAAAGATTAATCCCAACACTGGGGATCTCTCTGAGATCCTACACCTTTAATCCCAGCACATGGGAGACAGAGGCAGGTGGATCTCTGTGAGGTCAAGGACAACCTGATCTACAGAGTGAGTGACAGGAATTCCAAATACACAGAGAAACTTGTCTCGAAATCCAAAAATTACAAATAAAAATAAGAGTTTAAAATAAAGACACATACAGATGGAAAATATACAAGAGAGTATTTTCTGTATGTTATTGTATATGATACTGTATATTATTGTATTGTCTTTAAATTGTTTGATGGCTGAGGAAGAAGTAAAAACTGCTAAAAGATATTTGATTATAAATGCTGCTGGATTAATCCAACATATATATTTTGAAAATGTCTTGACTTCAAAATTTAAGTCAAAGTGTTTGTTACTTTAGAAAAGAGGTTTATCCCATGCTTTCTATGTGTCCCATAGGTTTGAGGACTCGCTGAACAAAGCGGACAATGAGGACTACTGAGAACTCAAGAACAATGGCAATGGGTTTTTGATCCTACTGCACGTACTGGCTTTGTGGGAGCCTAGGCTGTATGGATGTTCACCTTACTAGACCTGGAAAGAGGTGGGAGGTCCTTGGACTCCCCACAGGGCAGGGAACCTGGTCTGCTCTTTGGGCTGATGAGAGAGTAGGAGTTTATTTGGGGGAGGGGGAAGGATATGGGAGGCAGTGGCAGGGAAGAGACAGAAATCTTTAATAAATAAATAAATAATAATAGGAAGGCCACTGATTTTTTGGAGTTGAAACCAGTGGCCTTCCTATACACTAAGGATAAGAAAACAGAGAGGGAAATTAGAGAAGCATCACCTTTCACGATAGCCACAAATAGCATAAAATATCTTGGGGTAACTCTGA
>NW_004954149.1:0-1190 GCF_000317375.1 Microtus ochrogaster
TGCTTGCTTTTTTTCTCCTGTGTGGTACTCCATTGTGTAAATGTGCCATATTTTGAATTTTGCAGAAAAATGGATGGAACTAGAAACACCATTTTGAGTGAGGTAACCCAGACACATAAAGACAATTATAACATGTACTCACTCATAAGTGGTTCTTAAACATAAAGCAAAAAATAAAACCAGCCTACAAATCACAATCCCAGAAAACTTAGACAACAATGAGGACACTAAAAAAGACTTACATAGATCTAATCTAGATAGGAAGTAGAAAAAGACAAGATCTCCTGAGTAAATTGGGAGCATGGGGACCTTGAGGGAGGGTTGAAGAGGAGGAGAGAGGCAGGGGGGTAGCAGAGAAAAATATAGAGCTCAATAAAAATTAATTTAAAAAACGAGTGGTTGCTAATTTGGATTTCTAGATCATGTGTCTGATGGCCTTATTTGAAAACCTTTTTAACTCCACTCATAGATGTGCTTCACCCTCAGGTGCCCATTTAGATTAGATTTGAGTTGTGATGTTGATCTTCTGCTTTTTTTTATAAAATAAAAATTGACTGAAAATTTTTAAAAAGCTATGTTGCATCCAGACAAGTGCATTTCACAGCATCCTCTCCACCCTCCAGCTCTTACTTCCTTTCTATCCACTCTTTTTAGTGTTCTCTGAGCATTGGAGGCTGTACTGACGGGGAAGTGTTAACATAGAAGCCAGTCCCATTTAGGATGGAGCACGCTATCTCTTATTCTCGGTAATATTATTGAGTAATATCTCAGTAATAATATAATGTTAATAATATTCTTATTCTCACTTACACGTGGCCAGTGTAAGTCTCTACAATGACTGCAAAAAACATAGCTTCTCTGAATAAAATTGAGAATAGTCCAGATATATGGAGATAAATATTTAGAAAGTTATTTGACAACATGACCATTTCGCAAACTAAAAATGGTAGGTTCTACCCTGGGGCCCATGACTTCCATACCCATGGGCTTTTTACCAGTGTTATAGTACCAGTAAGACATGAAATTTCCTGGTATGGGACAAGCATAAAATACAATCAGAATGTGATTAGTTGTGCTATAACAGACATGCCAGTATTGTAGGCGCATCTTGCCTGGTAGGCATGAGAAAAATAGTCACTATAGGCAAGGACATTAATGCACTCATCATCTTTTTTTTTTTTTTTTTTTTT
>NW_004954150.1:0-1190 GCF_000317375.1 Microtus ochrogaster
AAAAAAAAAGAGGTGTGGTGGGAACAGGAAATGCCAGTCTCTTCTCCTGGCACCAGATGAGGCGATTTCGTGGAGGCCAATTATTCATCATCGTCTGAGGGGTTATTGGGGTTTTTCGTTTTGGATTTTTGAAACTAGATTTCACTCTATATGCAGGCTAGCCTTGAACTTGAGACAATTCTCCTGCCCCAAGCACCCAAGAGCTGAGATTACAGATGTGAGCCACCACTGCCTGCCATTCTTACCCTGAAGGAAAAGATGGTGGTGGCCTTTTGTATCCCTGGGTCTCCCATCTGCCATTCAGCCAACACGGATTTAAAAACGTAACTACACCCAGCGTGCCTGAGGCCCTGATAAATATAAGGGTTTCCCCTCATTTTTGCATGGCCACCACTCCCAGGATAGCTCCAGTTCTGAGGAGTCTAGAGATGGCAGTGGCCATAGGCTCCTTGCAGCTGACCTGCTCTTTGTATATAATAGACCTCCATATGCGGGGGTTTTCCTAATCCAGAGCCGGTCTAGAAGGATGCCCACACAGGCTGCATGTGCCTTGTGACGGCTCAGAATCTGTTTTCGTGATCAGATCTCGTCTCTAATTAACCAGTCAAAGGCAAAAGCCTCCCTTTATTCCCTAAGGATTTTGTTATTCTGTTTTAAGGTGTTTTCTTACCGTTTATATTAAGGAACATGATTTACCACATTTTAGCTTGTCCACCAAGTGAATTCCTTGTTCCTCCTTGTTTTATACTTTTGTTCTTTCTTGTTCTTAGTTTTTTTTTTGTTGTTTTTGTTTTTTGTTTTTCGAGACAGGGTTTCTCTGTAGCTTTGGAGCCTGTCCTGGAATTCCCTTGGTAGACCAGGCTGGTCTCGAACTCACAGAGATCCGCCTGCCTCTGCCTCCCGAGTGCTGGGATTACAGGCGTGCGCCACCACCACCCGGCGTTCTTGTTCTTAGTTTTTGTGGGTAATTAACTTTCTAGCTTACCAAGTCTCCCACACACCGCTTTTTTTTTTTATTTAAATAAGGTCTCAATATGTAGCCCTGGCTAGTCCCAAGTCCACCAAGATCTGCTAACTTCTGCCTCCCAAGTCCTGAAATTAAAAATGAGAGCCACCATGATTGCCTACTGAGCTATTCTTTGAATAATTCTTTCTCTTCCTCCCCTTCCAAATATTATAAGTCCTTAATT
>NW_004954151.1:0-1189 GCF_000317375.1 Microtus ochrogaster
TTTTTTGGTTGGGAGGCTTTTTGTGACTGTTTCTATTTCACTACAAGTTATAGGGCTATTTAAATTGTTCACCTGGTCTTGATTTAATTTTGGTATGTGACACCTATCCAGAAAATTGTCCATTTCTTTAAAAAATTTTCAATTTTGTGGAGTACAGGTTTTTTAAGTGTGACCTAATGATTCTCTGTATTTCCTAAGTCTATTGTTATGTCATCATTTTCATTTCAAATTTTGCTAATTTGGATGTTCTCCCTCTGCCTTATGAAGGTTGAATAAGGGTTTGTCTATCTTGCTAATTTTCTTAAAGAACAAGTACTTTGTTTTATTGATTTTTTGTATTGTTTTATTTGTTTCTATTTTATTGATTTTAGCCCTCAATTTGATTATTTCCTGTCTTCTACTCCTCCTGGGTGAGTCTTCTTCTTTTTGTTCTAGAGCTTTCAGGTGTGCTGTTAAGTCACTAGTTGTTGTAATAGGAGCGGCAGGGCTGCGTCCCCGGCACCCGGCCACACACACGGCTAGCTTATGCCCCAAAATAATTACACGGAAACTGTATTCTTTTAAACACTGCGTGGCCCATTAGTTTCAGTTTCTTATTGGCTAGCTCTTACATATCGATCTAACCCATTTCTATTAATCTGTGTAGCCCACAAGCTGGCTTACCAGGAATGATCTTAACCTGTGTCTGCCTGGAGTGGGAGAATCATGATGACTCACTGACTTAGCTTCTTTCTCCCAGCATTCTGTTCTGTTTACTCCACCCACCTAAGGGTTGGCCTATCAAGGGGCTTAGGCAGTTTCTTTATTAATAAGAAATCACTCCCACATCAACTAGTGTATTTTTTCCAGCTTCTTCTTTTATTTTTTTATTTTTGAGAAAGGGTTTCTCCGAAGCTTTTGGTTCCTGTCCTGGAACTAGCTCTTCTAGACCAGGCTGGCTTCGAACTCACAGAGATCCACCTGCCTCTGCCTACCGATTGCTGGGATTAAAGGCGTGCGCCACCACTGCCCAGCTCCAGCTTCTTTATGTAGGCATTTAGTGCTATGAATTTTCCTCTTAAAAAACCCTACATGTGTTGTTGAATTCTAACTTTAAGCCATGGTGATCTGATAAGGTACATGTTATTATTCCAATTTTTTTTTTGTATCTCTTGAGGTTTGCCTTGTTACTGAGTATGTGGTCAGTTTT
>NW_004954152.1:0-1189 GCF_000317375.1 Microtus ochrogaster
AGTTGAATACTCCAGGAGTTGGTGAGTCCCAGGAACACAAACTCTGATACCACGGACTGATTCACTCCTTCCATTGTCCTTTTTGTCAGTGCTACCTGAGAGAAGAAACAGGAGAAATGATAAACTGTTAATTGTATTAAGGTAAAGTCCTGCATTTATAAATAAACAAGTGCGAAACAACACTAGTATTCAGGAGATCATAACTTCAAACCATAGTAAAATATCACCTCATAGTTTTCAAAGATAACAAGAGAAGGTGCTTGGGAACTGTTGGAGGAGGAAAGGAAAAAGAATGATGTCTCTCATTTATCATTGGTGTAAAAGAGGTACATTTTGAGTGTTTGCAGATTCTATGACAAAATAATTCTACTGTGAACATTGTTGAACACATGTCCTTATAGTATGGTTGAGCATCTTTTGTGTATAGGCTCAAAAGTATTATTGCTGAGTTTTGAGGAAGATTATTGTCTAATCTGAAAAATTGCCATACTAGAATCCAAAGTGGTTGTGCCTGTTTGCACTTCCACTAGCACTGGAGGAGTTTTTTTTTTCTTTATTCCACATTCTCTTCAGCATAAGTTGTTAACAGTATTTTTAATCTTGGTCATTCTTACAGGGATAAGATGGAATCTCAGAGTGGTTTTGATTTGCATTTCTCTAATGTTTAAGGATGTTATGTTTAATCATTTTTTAGTATCTTTCAGTAATTTTAAGTTCATCTATTCAGAGATTTCAGTTTAGATCTGTTCCATATATATTTTTTGGATTAATTGTTTTTTTGATGACTAATTTCCTGAGTTCTTCATATGTTTTTTGGAGTGGAATAGTGATTAGTTAAGATATTTTCCCAATTCTATAGACTGATATTATGTCTTATTGACTATGTCCTTTGTTATACAGAAGCTTCTCAGTTCAGGTGATCTGATTTATTAATTATTTCTCAACAATGTCTGTGCCACTGAAATTGTGTCTGAGATGTACCAATGCATTCAAATGTACTTCTAACTTTTTCTTCTATGAGGTTCAATGTGGTTGGTTTTATGTTGAGGTCTTCGATTAATTTAAACTTGAGTTTTGTGCATAGAGAGAAATATGGATCTGTTTTCATTCTGTTACATATTGATGTCAAATTAGGCCACCATCATTAGTTAAGTATGCTTTTTTTCTATTTTCCCATCAGCTAGTGAGA
>NW_004954153.1:0-1189 GCF_000317375.1 Microtus ochrogaster
GTCTCTGTCTCCTTTCATCGCCTGATGAAGGTTAATATTCAGGAGGATGCCTATATGTTTGTCTTTGGATTCACCTTCTAATTTAGCTTCTCTAAGAAGCAATAACTGTGCTGGAAAAAGATGACTCTGTGGTTAAAAGCACAGACTTTTTTTTTTCTAGAGGTCCTGGTTTCAATTCCCAGCACCCACATGGCAGCTCACAACTGTTCGTAACTCTGGCTGCAGAACTTCTGACACCCCCACACAGTTATACATGCAAGTAAAACACCAATGAGCACAAAATAAAAAAGATCATATATATACTATATATAATATATATTAAAATAAGCAATACCTATGGGCTGAAGATGTGGCTCAGCAGTTAAGGGCACTTAATCTTTCAACGGACCCAGAGGCAGTTCCCAGCACCCACATGGTGGCTCACATCTATCTGTAACTCAGTTTCAGGCTTTCCAGCTCCCTCTTCTGGCCTCTGAGAGAACTAAGCATACACATGGTGCATAGACATCCATGTAGAAAAAACATCCATGCTTATTAAATAAAAATAAACCTAAAAAGGCACAATGCCTATAGAAAATGGCATTGAAAATGCCTATAGAAAATATGCTGCCTGTGAGTTCTTATAACCCATGCTTCTTTATACTGACGTGATTCAGAGGGATACAGGCAGCGTTCACTCAGGAATCTTTCTGCTACATGAATCGTTCTTCTCTGTATCAGGACACTTCCTGCTGTATCTATAATAATCAATCTAAACCAAGCCAGCTGAGCACACTAAAATTACACCCTGCTATACATGTGTTATAGCCAATATCTGCTCATTATAACACGTTGCTTGTAAGATCAGCATCTCCATTGCATGACTCAGAAGCACGGCATTTGGACATCGTCTTTCTAGTCATGACAAAATCCTGCCCTAGCCACGCTATCAACAGAAGCTAGAAAAAGTAGAGTAAAAGGCATCTTCTTACAATTCAGAAAAGATGTTATCAATTTCAGGTCGGGGACAAAGGTTGTTCAGGAAAACTCTGTATACATCTGGAGTGAAATCCTCTTGAGGTATGGAATCATTCTGGGGAGTGAAAAACAGGGTAAGAAGGAGATCTCAGTTTCTTTAGTTTCCTTTCTGATTGTTCTTTGTCTTCTTCCTCATTACTTCCTTACCTTTCCTCCCTCCCTCCCTCCCTCC
>NW_004954154.1:0-1189 GCF_000317375.1 Microtus ochrogaster
CCTCATAAAATGAGTTGGGCAATGTAGCTTCTGTTTCTATTTTGTGAAATAATTTGAAGAGTATTTGCATTAACTCTTCTTTTTTTTTTTTTTTTCTTTTGGTTTTTCGAGACAGGGTTTCTCTGTAGCTTTGGAGCCTGTCCTGGAACTCCCTTTGTAGACCAGGCTGGCCTCAAACTCAGAGAGATCCGCCTGCCTCTGCCTCCCGAGTGCTGGGATTAAAGGCGTGCGCCACCACCACCCGGCCTGCAGTAACTCTTCTTTGAAAGTCTGATAGTTTTCAGTTTTCTGCACTAAAACCGGCTGGCCCTGTTTTTGTTGTTGTTGTTGTTGTTGGGAGTCTTTTAATTGCAGCTTGTATTTCACTAGGAGTATGCCTAAATTGTTTATCTACCCTTGGTTCAATATTGATAAATGATATATTTTCTGGAAAGTTATCCTTTCCTTTTAGATTTTTTAATTTTGTGGAGTACAGGTTTTTAAATATGTCATATGATTTTCTGGATTTCCTTATGTTCCCCTTTTCATCTCTAATTTTATTAATTTGGATCTTCTCTTTTTACATTTTAGTTAAGTTGGCTAAGGATCTGTCAATCTTAGTGATGTTCTCAAATAACCAACTATTTGTTTCATTGATTTTTTTGTTTGTTTATTTCTATTTTAGTGATTTCAGCCCTAAATTTGATTATGTCGTGCCCTTTATTCCTTTTGGGTGTTATTTCTTCTTTTTGTTCTAGAACTTTCAGGTATTCTAACCATCTTCAGTAGGTCTGGATTTGTAGACAGACAATGATTAAATTTGGTTTTATTATGAAATGTCTTATTTTCTCCATCTATTGTGACTGCAAGTTTGCTGGTTATAGTAGTCTAAGATGGCTTCTGTGGTGTCTTTTGAGTCTAGAGGACATCTGCGCAGGAACTTCTGAGAAATCAAGTGTTATTCTAATGGGTCTGTCTTTATATGTGAGGGTCTTTTTTTAATATTTATTTTATTTACCTTTTTTTAAAATATTTATTTATTTATTTATTTATTTATTTATTTATTATGTATACAATATTCTGTCTGTGTGTATGTCTGCAGGCCAGAAGAGGGTACCAGACCTCATTACAGATGGTTGTGAGCCACCATGTGGTTGCCAGGAATTGAACTCAGGACCTTTGGAAGAGCAGGCAATGCTCTTAACCACTG
>NW_004954155.1:0-1189 GCF_000317375.1 Microtus ochrogaster
CATCAATTGCTCTTTTAAGAAAGCAATTTTTGTTGTTGTTTATGTTTTGGTTTTCAAGACAGGATTTCTCTGTGTAATAGCCTGGACTGTGCTGGAACTTGCCTTATAGACCAGTCTGGCATTGAACTCAGTGAGATCAGCCTGTCTCTGCTTCCCAAGTGCTGGGAGAAGGCAGTCTATATAACTGATCATCACAGGACAAACTTGTATATTGATGACAGAATAGACTAAAATAAATATCTGTGCTGCAACATTGTAGGTGTGAAGGCTGAGGTGTAGGCAGGAGAATACTTACACCTCCTTGAATGCAATGCTCTTTTCTGGTTTCAGAACCTATGCTCTTTGTCTTTGTTTGCATGGCTGAAAATAATTTTTCAAGCTGTATTTTTTTAAGCTCCTCATATAACATCTTTTATATGCATATGTCTTCTAAGAGAGTTGCCTAGGTGATGATGATCTGTAAGGTGACAATTTCTTTTCCTTCCCTTTGATTTTCCTGGACAGGGTTTTGCCCTTAGTGTAGTCTTGCCTTCAACTTACAATCATTATTCAGTTTCCTTGGTATCATATTACAAGGGAGAACCAGAACTAGCCTGGACTAATTTTCTGTCTTTGTTCAACTTCTGTAGCTGATATATATGACTTTTGATATATGTTTAAATTGGAAAAAAGTCAGTGAATTAACTGCATATTTCAGTTACAAAACATGGTGCTGCTGCAGAGTATAATAACAAGTGTTCAATCAGCATTTGTTTTATCAAGGAGTACTTACTTATCTCTGCCTATGAGATTTGGGGATTTAATAAAAGAAACTAAAATAATTGTGCTGCTGTTCAGGAGGAATTCACAGGTTGAGAAACATGTAAATGACTATTTCAGATAGTGGAGCTCAATAAAAGAGAAACCTCAATAGTATTAATTTTGGAATACTTGCTACAGTAAAGTTTTGTGGGTGAAAATGTCAGTAAGGCAAGATGTAATTGTAATACCAGAATCTAAGGGAACAGCAAAGGGTTTCCTCAAACAACAAATAATATTTCTAAATATTTAGCTTCAAATTTAATGCCTTGTATTTTTTTGCTCTGTATTTTAATACCCTGTATTAATTTGGAGGACATGCAGACTTACATTAATAACACAAGATATCAGCCACAGCATACTTTCCTGCTTGCAACATACACATTTTTTT
>NW_004954156.1:0-1189 GCF_000317375.1 Microtus ochrogaster
AAATATGATATGGACTATTATTTTTATGTATTTAACTCATAATTTAATATGCAAACAGAATTTTCATCAATCTTTGTAACTGATAAGTTCAAATAGAGGTGGGAACTAAAATAACCTACTTTTGTTTGGCCATCATATACTATTTATTTTTTATTTTTCCAATCTGGCATCTTTCTTTAATTATTTATTGTACTACATAACTGAATATCTAATAAGGAGAGTTTTTAATTTCTCAGTTACACTTATAACCCAACTAAGTATAAGCTAAGGATCATTTCCATGGTGTATAGTGGGGCTTTCTGCTTGGAGCAAATTTTTTAAAAGGCAGAGTACGTTTGTAAGATCTAGAACCTAGGATCAGCCCGTCTTCTTTTTAATCTGACCTCTTTAACACCAGCAATAATGATAACCCATCTCATAACTAAGCAGAGATTTTATGCTTCACACTGAATTACTCAGGTAATAACCTTCTTAAACACAGTTAACTATTATTAAAGATGAAATGTACTGCCTGCTTATCTAGGGAAAAACCTAGGTTCATGAGTTGTATCTCTCCGGTGTTATTAGAGTGGCCCTGTCATCCCTTATATATTACCTGAGTGAAATAAATGTTAACTATTTTTAAACTTCACATGTGTTAAATTTTAGAATTCAATGTGTGGGCGTCTTCTTTGGCATATTCTTACAGTTCTATCAGACTAAATTAAAAGCTTGATAAAGGGAGAAAATTTTTTTACTATTGGCTGTTAATGTCAACGGTATATATATCATATAGAACAGAGCAGTTAGTAGGCAGTCAATAAATGTTTATAATATTAAGTTGAATTGACTTAGCCTTTAAATTTGTCAGAGGATAACTGATTTATCTATGAACCATATCTGAAAGTAGTCTAGTGTCCTACCGATTCATCACTACAACAGAGAAGTAGTTAGTGGAACAAGAGTCAGTATATAATAAGAAGTGGGACAGCCATGTTTAAAAGGAAAATATCATAGTCGTCTGTGTGGTGCCCTGAGAGCAAGATCCATCATCATCCTTTCTTAACTTGTATGAGTCTATAAATAGATAAAGCTGGTTGTTCACAAGGGAACCAGCCCACTAGTGCTAGTTCATTTGTGTTGAAATAAGAGCGGCTGGGCTGCGTCCCCCGCACCCAGCCGCCCACATGGCTAGCTTAGCTTATGCCCC
>NW_004954157.1:0-1189 GCF_000317375.1 Microtus ochrogaster
GAATGAGATAATGTGTTTTAAATGGTTACCTGAGAATCTATCATTTACAAAGACACCTTGATTATTATGATTATGACACAGGAAAAAACCATGCTTACCCTAAGCATGATTACCTCAGGTAAGTAGAAAGCTAAGCATCATAAAAGCTGAAATGTAGAATACAGATTGGGACATAAATGAAAAGCAAATGCTGCTCATTAATTTATTGTTCTCTTTTAATATTTATTATTTTTTAAGGCTGGTTCTTGTCAGGTAGCTGGTGTGGGATATGGCATCCTGTCTGAATTAGAAGACCACACTACCATGGATGGCTGTTTTTCATTTACTATCAAATGTTGACTGCTCCTCTCATAGGTTAGGCACTGCTCTTGATGCTAAGAATAGGATAACTAGGAAATACAATGAATGACGTTATCTATGTACATGGAGTTCACATTATACAGAGACATACTTTGTCAACTGATCTTACATGAAAGACACTATGTTCTCAAGCTCTTAACTTTTTTGCGTATGCAGACTATGACATTATTATCTTTTGATTTTCTGTCAAATGTTCTATAGTGTTTAAATATATCATAATCATATAATATTATAATCATAATATAAATAATCATATTTAGAGGACCTTTATTATCATAAAACAAGCGGTGGAAAAAAGTTTGGAGAAGGGCTTTGGGAAATAGCAAGGCATTTTAATGGATGTTTTATAGATATCTAATATTTTAAATATTAAAGATATCCACTTCAAGGGATTCCCATCAAAATCCCAGTACTACTATGACTATGAAATTCAAATAGTTGAATGGAAGAAAAGCACAGTGAAAAGTTGCCACGTTATTGCATAGATTTTCTCAACTCCTACCTTGAAAGAAAATCACATTGCAAAGGTTTCAACATGGCCATGTATGAACTCCTCTACTACTCCAAAGCCACTAAAGGGCCAGTGTTTTCCTTCAAGGAGTCAAACACAGACATGGAGGAATCAGAACACGACAAAACAATTTTACAAGAAGGAAAAGTCTTTTCCTTTGTTTGTGAACAGCTTCTTTTATAACAGATTAAGGAGTCTTCTTAATCCTGACAGCACTAATACTGATCCTGGCACTTAACCCCCAGGTGATGCACTGAACTTATTTAGAAAAGTTAAAAATGATATTTTTAACATTTAACCAACAAAAAGAAAGGTGAG
>NW_004954158.1:0-1189 GCF_000317375.1 Microtus ochrogaster
AAAATGAAGCAAGAGCTGCTAAGTAGAAAATAAAAACCAGCTGAAGGTCAGCAGCCCACGCCTGTGCTCCAAGGTCTTCTGTGGGTGCCGAGTAGCAATTCGTCCATCCTGCTTCTGGGATAGGGTCAGTAGAGATGACGAGAGTTGTGTACTCCTGGAAAGCCAACGTTGGTTGTTTGCTTGTTTGTTTGCTTTCCACAAGCCAGTCAGTAGCCAGAGCAGCATCCCTACACCCCTTCACCTCCAGGCCTTCAGCGCCACCCTGCTCTGCGGCAGGCAGAGCCAAACTTGAAAACGGAAGAAGACTCTGTCTCACGTAACAGTTTGAAAGCCTCAGTATGCGCCGGTTTAAACGTTGTCTTCCATGTGTCCCGATGGTGGCTGTCATTAAATCAGGAGTCATTTACTACCCCTGGGGAGGAAGTATCACATATATGATAGGCACTGGATTTACACCCAGGAAGGGAAAACTTGGGTTTGGTAGTTCTTGGATTCGGGTCCTGTAGCAGCTGGGGAGATGGCCCTGTTAATAAACCATGATGACCTGCATTTAGATTCGCAGCACTCAGATAAAGAGTATGTTAAGATTTAAAAAAAAAAAAAAGATAAGGTATGTTGTCATGTCTCTTTACTCCCAGTGCTAGGGAGACAAAGACAGGATAACTGGACCTTGTTGGTCAATCTATACTAATCGTCAAGCTCCAGGTTCAGTGAGAAAAATCAGGTCCCAGACTGTAAGGTGGAGATCAGCTGGGGAAGACTCTGGATATTGACCTCTGACCTCTACACGCAAGAATGAATACACATGTGCATGTGTATACAACATACACACAAATATGTACATACACACTCGAATACCCCAAGATAAAATAATCTTGTAAACTAGACACAGTGGTGTGCCCTATAATTCCAGGAACCTGGCGGTTGAGGCTAGCCCAGGCTCCGTAATGAGCCCTAATTTGAAAAGAAAGAGAGAGAGAGGGAGAAAGATGTTCATGTTCATATACATTATACGATCTTTTCCTCACAGCCACCCTGTGGAGTAATATTATTTCATTTTACAGTCCAAGAAACCGAAGATGGCCTGATTTATACCATCTGTGACTGTGTGAGCAAACTGGACACGGAATTCTTACCCTGTAGCTGAGGACCCAGGAGTTTTAGGTCCTAAGCCCGCCTGCTCAGTGAC
>NW_004954159.1:0-1189 GCF_000317375.1 Microtus ochrogaster
TTTTTTTTTTTGCTTTCATTTGTGACTTTCTGTGTTTCATCAGGGCCACCCGTGTGACCATGGACTTGAGAGTATACATCGGAATATGGTAGGCTCATGAGCAGGTGCACACCGGAAACAGTGACTTCTCTCTCCCAGAATTTTCCAGTAGCCAGTAGTTCAGCAGTAAGGGGCAGAGCCCCCAAGTGCCCCCTCCCCCACCTGTGACTGATTGTTGACCAGGCCAGGCTTGTACTGGCCCAGTGCAGGTTACTACAGTTTCTCAGGGTTTGCAATTGCAATGGCTGTGCCATGCCCAGAAGGTAGCATTTTGCATCTTCCTCCCTTTCTTCTGGCTTTTACATTCTTTCCAACCCTGCTGTGTTTCCCGAGCCTTCCTTAAAGGTGGAGGTGCACTGTCCTGTGTATAGCTGAGCGTTCAGCTGCCGCGTATTCTCAGCACCTTGGGCAGCCAGACTCGGTAGTCCCTTGCAGAGAGCTGCTGAGAAAAGCATGAGTTGATAGTGCAAAGAGAAATATTTAGGTGCTCTGTCAAGTTAGCTTCATAGTAGTGCTTTTGGCTAGTTTTACAGTACCAGGCATGGCCCCTCTTCTCTGGTGTGGGCCTCAAGTTTAATCAGAGAACAGTTAGTTGCTGCATATCAGTTGTGCCTCTGTTGTACAAATAGGCTCACCTTTCTTGGAAGGTTGTATTCTCCTCAGAAGGAGCTGCATGTATGTTCTGAGCTTGTGGTTGTCTCTACAGCCCCATCTCTCTCAGCATTGTAGCTGCTGCTGGTTGCTGGTTGTCATGGTGCTTTACGGATTCCACAATGCCTTCCTAATTGGTCCCAGTAATTGGTGCCTTGGAGAGCCTGGCTGGCTGATAACATCTTCCTGGTCTGAGGAACAATGCAACCAAGGATTAGGGAGGCCAAGTTAGTTCTCTCAGAAGTCTTGGGTTCTATGTAGCAGAGCTTGAATTACAGGCTCTAACTCTGTTGATTTCTGCACCCCTTCCCAAACAGCCTCAGAGCAGTAGTTAACAGAAGTTTCCCTCTGCTTTCTCTAGTCCAGACCCTCTTTATTTTATTTAATTTTATTTTATTTATTTATTTATTTTTTTTGGTTTTTCGAGACAGGGTTTCTCTGTGGCTTTGGAGCCTGTCCTGGATCTAGCTCTGTAGACCAGGCTGGTCTCGAACTCACA
>NW_004954160.1:0-1188 GCF_000317375.1 Microtus ochrogaster
CCGGACTCTCCAAATGTGGCTGACAATGAGGGCAGACTGAGAAGCCAATGATAATGACACCAAGTTTGATCCTACTGCATGTACTGGCTTTTTGGGAGTCTATTCTGTTTGGAGACTCACTTTCCTAGACCTGGATGGAGGGGCGAGGGCCTTGGACTTCCCACAGGGCAGGGCACCCTGACTTCCCTTTGGACTGGAGAGTGAGGTGGAGGGGGAGTGGGTAGAGTGGGAGGGAAATGGGAGGATGGATGGGAGGAGGTGGAAATTTTTATAAATAAAAAAAGAACAGAAAAAAATAAAGAAGTCACTGTCCTAAGACTTTAAAAATTGAAATCTTGAAGAAAGCCAAAAGTGTACCATGCATCTTTACCATAAAATTGCTCAAAGATCTCTCAAATCATTGCAATACAGGGAGCTCTCACACTTGGTAGTTTTCCATCTTGTACTCCCTAAGCTCAAATTAATGTTGGAAACCTAAGCACAAACATCTCTTCAAAGCAAATGCCCTCTATTTACTTGTAAGGGAAAGAAAGGGGGACAACAGCTTCTGTAGCATGGTTATTAAAAACCCAGGGACAGAAATTGGGGTTCAAACTGAAGGTCAGAAAAGCAAAACAGCCAGCCACTGGCTCTTACCTCTACCTCAGCCCAAAATGGCGATCCTGCCTCCAGGAATCTCAGAATGAGACTATGAGCTCTCTGCTTTTGTCATGTATTCCTTTCTAGGGTTCGGACTAAAGGTGGGCACTACTGGGATTAAAGGCATGCGCTACCCTGTTTCTATGGCAAACTAATGTGGCTACTGGGATTAAAGCTGTGTCTCACCACTGCTTGGTCTGTAAGGCTGATTAGTAAAGATGTCTTATTCTCTGATCTCCAGGCAAACTTTATTTATTAAAATACAAATGAAATATCACTAAAAGTCTCTACAATTATACAGTCAAAGTTGCATATTCCCTGACATATCAACTAGTGAGGAAAATCTGTATTGTTACTGGCAATGCTCCCCATAAGTGCTATAGGCTAAATGAAAAGAAAAGGCCAGTACTGGGCATGAGAAACATTTCATTTGTTGGTTACTGTAGTTCTAGTGATTCTTCCAACAGTAAAGACTATTGCTGTTGCCCTTGGTTACCTCTCAGATGTTTAAAGTATTACCGAAGAAGACACAACACACTTTATACGCAG
>NW_004954161.1:0-1188 GCF_000317375.1 Microtus ochrogaster
TTCTCATCTCTCTCCAAACCCTCAGTACACAATAATCCTCTCCGTTCTGGATTTACCATATCTCATTACAGTTCAACTCCTCCTTGTGCCTCAATTTTGTTCTTTTAAACATTATTTGATAGTTTGGGTGGAGACAAAGGAAATCAAAGAAGTCTCAAAAGTTCAACTAGCTTCATAACTCTCATAAAAAGAGTTGTTACTTAACACTGGCCTATAAGGGATAATTGGGCAAGCTGAGAGTAGTAATTCGCCTGTTTAATATTGACACATATAAACGTAAGACATAAACTACAGCATGCTTCTGCTGATAAACTGGAAACTGTACAAGACTGAGTGCAGAAGAGATAACCTGAAGTGTTGCTAATCCCTAGTCCTCGGCTGCTGCTCATCTGCGTGTGCGACCTGCTGAGCACTGAGCGCACTTCTCAAGCGCAGGGGGCATCTTCACTTCACAGCGAGAGGTTTCTAGACAATTACGTTACACAAGTACAGGTTTACCTGGACACGAAACGTTGGAACGTGCATCCCGTGCCTAGAGAAGTCCTTATAGCCATAACTAGTGTCCTCAAAGTGCCGAGACACATCTCTCGCTGGTGTAGCTTCGTCATCATCTGAAATGAAAAGAAAATAAAATCTTTTCAAAGCTTTTGAAAACAAGATGCTAATTCATTTTACCCATCATAAACAATTGTGAGATGAATTATTTTTGGCACTAAATAACAAATATGAACCAAAACACTCTCTTGTACCATCTCATGTAGCCCAGGCTGGCCGCAACCCTGCCTAAGGGTCAGGATGGCCCTGAACAACTTTATCTTCTTGCCTCTCTCTCCTGAGTGCTGAGATTGGAGGCGTGTGCCACATACCTGGTTTACATGGTGCTGGGGGTGGAACCCAGGGCTTTGGGTATGCTGAACAGTCTACCAACTATACCGCCACCCCACAATAAAAAAAATGAGATTTTCTGTGATAAAATAAGCAATCATAGAATTCTGCATGGCTTTTGTTTTCTCTTTGACTTCTCTGTCTTTCTCCTCTGATTTATACATTTTAAGTTCTCAAAAGTATGCACTCTAAGTTAAGAATACCCCATTTGGACAATATGTAAGATAACTAAATCGTCTCTGGGGCTGGAGAGAGGGCTCAGTGGGTAAAGACACTTGACACCAAGACCAACAACCTGAGTTT
>NW_004954162.1:0-1188 GCF_000317375.1 Microtus ochrogaster
TTATGGACAGCTGTAAGCCAACACATGGATACCGGGAATCGAACCCAGGTCCTCTGGAAAAGCCTCCAGGGCTCCTAACTGCTGAGCCATCTCTCTGCCCCATAGGAATCTGCTAACATGGTTAATTAACATTTTTTGATGATGCTAGGCAAGATTCGATCCTCCTCTTAGGGCATTTGTGGGGAGAGCTGGAAGCCCTGAATGAAGTCCTAAGTGAGTGTGCTTTGTTCTCGAGTCGGCCATATCAAGGCCAGTAACCTCAGACCCACGGGGAAATGGCAAATTTCCCCAACCCACGATGAGGCTCAGAGGATGGGAAAGCCTTCTTTTGGTCCATGTACAGATGCTGATAATGTGTACAGAATATCTTCTCCATAGCTTTCTCTCCCTGCACGTTGATGGCCTGAAGACTGCTTCTACCCAGAATAGCTAAGCCTGCCTCCTTGGTCAGCTCTATGCAATAACTACAGCTCCGTTCAGCTATAGGTAATAAACCCACTGAGCTTCGGAGGTGAAGAGGCCTCTCCATCTGGGAGTCCAGGTCACCTGATCCTGGTTTTCCTTTGTCTGTCCTTTCTTCCCTCCCTCATGGCCCTAGTAAAGGCCTCCCCTGGAGTCATCTGAGCATGACAGACAGCCCCGGAAGAAAGCCTACAAAGTAGGGCCATTTTACTTTATATTCAAACATTTTACAAAAACCCTCTCCTCTTCGAGCACGTGGGGACTGTACGCTAAGTGGCTCCTGACACCGTTCCTGCGACAACATTGATGTTATTAAACTAGTTTGAGAGCTCACTCTGATACCTGCCCACTTTGCCTGGGTCTAGCTGGGACTGAGTGGGACTCTGTCTGCCCAAGTGAGCGGAGTCTGAGATAGGAGAGCCCAGGGGAAGAAAGACGGGGTAGAAGACAGTAACAGCTGGCACTAATGGAGCACTTACCATGAGCATCGCCCCAAGCCCCTTACAGATGTCATCTCCTTCCTCACACAAACCCTGGAGCCACTTACTGTCCCATTCTGCGGGTCAGAAAAGTGTTTGTCCAGGTATTAAGGAAAGGATCGAATAATTAAAAAGAAAAAACAAATCCTAACATGCTTGGAAACCCAGTGCTGGGACAGGTGGATCCCTGGGGCTCATTGACCAGAAGTTCAGGCCAATTTTGACCTTGTCTCAAAGAAAAAAAAAA
>NW_004954163.1:0-1188 GCF_000317375.1 Microtus ochrogaster
CTTCCAAAGGTCCTGAGTTCAATTCCCAGCAACCACATGGTGGCTCACAACCATCTGTAATGAGATCTGGTGCCCTCTTCAGGCCTGCAGGCAGGCATGCAGATAGAACACTGTATACATAGTAAATAAACAAATCTTTTTAAAAAAGAAGAAGAGGAAGAAAGGTTTATCTGGACTGTAGTTTTCAGTCCTTGATCACATAACCCCTTTGCTTTGGTCTTGTGGTGCAGCAGTGTGGCAGAAGGGTGGCAGAGGAGGCATGGCCATGTCATGGTGGCCAGGCAGCAATGAGCAAAAGAAAGGAGTGGGGACTGCCATCACCTTCAAGGACAGAGTCCACGACCTAACTTCACTAGGCCCCGAGTCCCAGAGGTGAGCCTGATCGGTCCTGGAACCAAACCTTGGTGCTGCACTCCAGATGCAGCCTATCCCTGGTACCCCTGTAGTAGTACACGGTGTGGGGACTAAGAGTTCACGTGGGCCTCAACTTTGGTATTTTTTCTTTCTAGACCAAATCCTATCATCCATCACAAAAGAACAAGAGTATATATAGTGTAAAATATGTTTGAGAACCCACAGATTACAAGAAGATACTCCTTGAAGCCCACCACCTAAGATTGAACATTCCAGGATAACACACTTGCTGCCCCATGGGTGCTGGATGATGGGCCAAGAGAAGGTAGCCTGGGTACAGTGGGCATCTGCACCAAGCCGTGGAGCTGCTGTGGGTTTTCTGTTTTAACTGTAGAAGGTTTGGATCTTCAGAAGTCATCCTGTCATGGTTTCTATGATTGCAGTGTGCTGAGGGGTGCCTGTCTGGAGTTGCCTGCTGCAGACAACCCAGGCTGGCAGGACAGGATCACAAGAGTTCTTGAGACAGCTTCACTCCTTCTCCTTGGTCTTCGTGAGAATATTGTCTGTAGCTCAGCCTGTGAGCCTCCTTCCTCAGCCTCCCAAGTGCTGGTAGGCACTTGTCATACCCATCTTGAAGATCTCTTCTTCAGAACTAAGTTTTATTTATTTTTTTTTAAATATTTATTTATTTATTATGTATACAATATTCTGTTGGCGTGTATGCCTGAAGGCCTGAAGAGGGCACCAGACCTCATTACAGATGGTTGTGAACCACCATGTGGTTGCTGGGAATTGAACTCAGGACCTTTGGAAGAGCAGGCAATGTTCTTAACC
>NW_004954164.1:0-1188 GCF_000317375.1 Microtus ochrogaster
AAAGATCTTTTTTCATTCTGTAAGCTGCTGTTTTGTCCTATTGATGGTGTCTTTTGCCTTATAGAAGCTTGGTATGGGAAGTCCTTCTGTATATGTGTTACTTTTTTTTTTTTTCGAGACAGGGTTTCTCTGTGGCTTTGGAGCCTGTCCTGGAACTAGCTTTTGTAGACCAGGCTGGTCTCGAACTCACAGAAATCTGCCTGCCTCTGCCTCCCGAGTGCTGGGATTAAAGGCGTGCGCCACCATCGCCCAGCATATGTGTTACTTTTATTGGTTAATGAATAAAGCTGCTTTGGACCTTTGGAGTAGACAGAGTCAGGGAGACACCATGAAGCTGCTGAAGGAGACAAATGCCTGGAACCTTACCAGTAAACTATGAGCCTTGTCGTAAAATATAAAATAATAGAAGTGGGTTAACTTAAGATGTAAGAGCTAGCAGCTTGGGTGGTGGTGGCGCACGCCTTTAATCCCACTACTTTGGAGGCAGAGGCAGGTGGATCTCTGAATTCAAGGCCAGCCTGGTCTACAAGAGCTAGTTCCAGGACAGGCTCCAAAGCAACACAAAGAAAAGAAATCCTGTCTTGAAAAACAAAACAAAACAAAAAAAGATGTAGGAGATAGCTAGAAATATGCTTAAGCTATTGGCCAAACAGAATTGCAATTAATAGTTTCTGTGTAGTTATATCGGGGCTAGGTAACCAGGAAATGAATAAACAGTCTCTGCCAATAGAAGCTTTTCAGTTTCATGAGGTCCCATTTATTCTTTTATATTTTTCTTTTTTTTCCCCTAACTCTACAGGTAGGTTCTTTGCATATATATTATGGTTTCCAGTTCTGTGTTTTTATGATGCTTTTGACTGTGCAAATGAGTGGATCTTTATATCTATTTCTTGTGCCTTTTCTTTCTATTTGTTATTGTACTATTCTTATTTCATATTATACCTTATTATCCATTCGAAGCCTGTTTTCAAATAAGAGACAGAAAGGATGTGGATCTGGATGCTAGGGGATGTGGGGAAGAACAGGAAAGAGTAGAGGGAGGGGAAATGATTATCAAGATTAATGAAAAAATTCTTCTATAAAAGAAAGTAATTTTCCGGGGGCTGGAGAGATGGCTCAGTGGTTAAGAGCATTGCCTGCTCTTCCAAAGGTCCTGAGTTCAATTCCCAGCAACCACATGGTGGCTCA
>NW_004954165.1:0-1188 GCF_000317375.1 Microtus ochrogaster
TCTTCACTGTAGAAGCTTTACTTTGAAAGATAATCACGATCTTTTGAAAGTGTATGAATTTCATGAAATGCTTTTGTGAGAAACGCACTTTTGTGTGAGATATGTGAAACTACTGTTAGAAGAGAGAGCAGTGTTGCTCTTCACTGTAGAAGCTTTATTTTGAAAGAGAGTCACGTTCTTTTGAAAGTGTATGAATTTTATGGAATGCTTTTGTGAGAAACGCATATGTGTTTCTCTGAAAAGTAGAGCTATTGTGTGGAAATGTGAAACTACTGTTAGAAGTGAGAGCAGAGTTGCACTTCACTGTAGAAGCTTTACTTTGAAAGATAATCACATTCTTTTGAAAGTATATGAATTTCATAAATCCTTTTGTGATCAACACACATGCGTTTCTCTGAAGAGAAGAGCTGTTGTGTGGGAAATGTGAAACTACTGTTAAAAGTGAGAACAGTGGTGCTCTTCACTGTAGAAACTTTACTTTCAAAGATAAGCACATTCTTTTGAAGTGTATGAATTTCATAAATGCTTTTGCAAGAAACGCACATCCGTTCCTCGGAAGAAGAGCGGTTGTCTGGGAAATGTGAAATTACTGTTAGAAGTAAGAGCAGTGGTGCTCTTCACTGTAGAAGATTTACTTTTAAAGATAATCATGTTCTTTTGAAAGTGTACTAATTTCATGAAATGCTTTTTTGAGAAACGCATATGTGTTTCTCTGAAGAGAAGAGCTGTTGTCTGGGAAATGTGAAACTACTGTTAAAAGTGACAGCAGTGGTGCTATTCACTGTAGAAGCTGTACTTTGAAAGATAATCAGGTTCTTTGAAAGTGTATGAATTTCATGAAATGCTTTTGTGAGAAACACACTGTTGTGTGGGAAATGTGAAAATACAGTTAGAGGTGAGGGCAGTGTTGCTCTTCACTGTAGAAGCTTTACTTTGCAAGATAAGCACATTATTTTTGAAGTGTATGAATTTCATAAATGCTTTTTCGAGAAATGCACATCCGTTCCTCGAAAGAGCAGAGCTGTTGTCTGGGAAATGTGAAATTACTGTTAGAAGTGAGAGCAGTGGTGCTCTTCACAGTAGATGCTTTACTTTGAAAGATAATCATGTTCTTTTGAAACTGTATGTATTTCATAAATGCTTTTGCGAATAACGCACATCCGTTTCTCTGAAGAGAAGAGCTGTTGT